>NW_027203893.1:1180000-1380000 GCF_024711535.1 Dipodomys merriami | reverse complement strand
GCAGGCTGATTGGCAAATGCTCTATCTTGTGTGTGTGTGTGTGTGTGTGTGTGTGTGTGTGTGTGTGTGTGTGTGTGTGTGTGTGCAAGTGCGTGCCAGTCCTAGGGTTTGATTTCATGGCCTGGATGCCATCCCATCCCTGAGCTTTTGTGCTCAAGGCTAGCACTCTAGTACTTAAACCACAACTCTACTTCTGTCTTTTTGTGATTAATTGGAGAAAAGTGTCTCATAGAGACTTTCCTGCTTGCAATTGGGATCCTCAGATCTAAGTCTCCCGAGTAGCTTACAGAGGTTAAACACCAACACTTACCCTCTACCCTACCTCTTACCTATAACCTCGGCCATCCTCTGATTCCCAGAAGAATATGTCTCATCAGGCTCACTTATTTTTTTGCCAATCTTGGGGCTTGAACTCAAGTTCTGGACATGTTCCTGAGCTTCTTTTGCTCAAGGCTAGAACTGTATCACTTAAGCCACAGTGCCACTTTTGGCTTTTTCTCTTTCTGTGGTACTGAGCAATCGAACCCAGGGCTTAGTGCATGCTAGGTAAGCACTCTACCACTAAGCCACATTCGCAGCCCATGGCTCCCTTCTAACGGGAGTTATGAGGGTGAGATTTATTGGCATATCCCTTTCGGCATATATATTGCTATTTCATATCTTTGCCAAGATTTTGGACCAGACTGTGACTCAGCAATGAGAATGATAAATGAGTGATAGCCACTAGGCCCCAGAGGTCTAGGCTCACATCCTTCAGAGGGATAGAGAATATGGAGCCAGAAACTTTGACAACTCCTACAGTCTAGTTACTGTGATCTCCCTGGAGGCAGTGGCTGGCTGCTAGGTGTCCTGATTGGACACCTCAGCCAGAACTTAAGGCTTCAGTTATTAAATGGCAGAGAAGAATACTTTGTTCAAGCTTCCAGCTCAGACTTAGTACTCTCTGAGGGCTTGTTCCAGCTTGCCCAGGTTGGGGGACTGGGCATGGGCAACCTGCTGAATGCCCATCATCCTTACATCATCCATCCATACACAGAGATATAGAGTTATTGCCTCCTTTTTGTGGGGGGCAGGGATGGCAGTTCCAGGTTTGTTCTATGAGTCTAGGCCCTGTTCCTGAGCTCCTTTTGCTCAATGGTAGCACTCTGTCCTTGAGCCACAGCCTCATTCATGTTTTTTCTTCCTGTGATCTCTTAAAAATAAGAGTGTCTCAGGCTTTCCTGCCACGGCTGAATTCAAATTGTCATTCTCTACATCTCAGCTTTGTGAGGAGCTAGGATTACAGGCAGAAGCCCTGGCTCCTTTGATTCTTGTCTTCTTTTTGTGCTTTTTTGTAATTTTAACAATCTGAAATCTTCAAGGTGTCATTCTAATGGTTTGCATTCGAAAGTAACTAATCAGGCCTGGAGTTTGAAAGCCAGGACTGCCACCCACAAATGGAAGGAGATCCTGAAAAACTCATTCATATTCATGTGAATGCTAATGGAATGTAATACAAGTAACAATTAAATTTGCAGTAAATTCATGATTCTATTTTAGAATGCCACAGAAAATTTATTGGATTTATATCTTCCATTCTAGCACCACGGTATGATTCCCCTAATGGAAGGATACTGACTAATTTTTAATTAATGCTTTTATAAGTATTCAAACATGATACTTCATTAAATGGAGGCATAATTTAATAACTAATAATTGGTTATAGTATATATAATTTAATATCCTCACATTCCCTCTCTCTCTGTATGCATATATATATATACATATCTATCTATCTATCTATCTATGTCTCTTTCTATATATAGATATATATCTATATTCTATAGATCTCTCTCTCTCTATATATATATCTATAGATATATCTATAGATATCTATAGATATATCTATAGATATATCTCTATAGATATATCTATAGATCTATAGATATATATAGAGAGATATAGATATATCTCTCTCTATATATCTATATATGTATCTCTATATATCTATAAATCTATAGATATATAGAGATATATAGATATATCTCTCTATATAACTATATCTATATATATATCTATAGATATATCTATATCTATATATCTATATCTATATCTATCTATATCTATCTATCTATCTATCTATCTATCTATCTATCTATCTATCTATATATATATATATATAGAGAGAGAGAGAGAGAGAGAGAGAAAGATCATTCCTATGGCTTGATCATAGGTCGTCAAAACTTTCTGGATCTCAGTTTGCCAGAGGCTGGTGTGCTAAGACTGTGACCCCATTTATGGACTGGCCATTGTAGTCCGTGATTTGAAATCCCAGCATGGCCAAAAATTTATTCGTGGAGTAAGAAGCCAATTTTTACACTTTTTTTTCCTTCTCTTTGAAAGTCCTGGGTCTCAGTATGATGTATAATCCATATGCAAATATATCCTATGTGATATGATGTAATAAAAGAACTATTATATGGGTAATAGTACTAAATAAACAAGGGTAATAAAGATCATACGCAGTAAACCCATGCACGAAAATAGATCTCATATATTAATATTACTTTTTTCCAGTGCTGGGCTTCATTTCAGGCCCTGGGAACTTATCTGAATTTCTTGTCTTCAAGGACGATGAGCCTTTCCCCTTCACCCATAGTGTCACAGAGTTATCCAGACCCTCAGTTCAAATAAAAGGCCTGCCAGAAAAATGTTGCAAATTCCAAATCAGGGCCTTATAATAATTATTATTTTTTTGCCCAAACACAGTGCTTACATTCAGGTCTTGGCATCTCTGCCACAGCCAACCCTAGGATCCTAGGACCCTAGTTCAAATCTTGGGGCTGGCAAAAAAAAAAGGGAAGCATAAAACTGAGAAGTTCAAGAGGTGGTTTTTTACTTTTTTCCCCTTTGTATTGTGACCATCCTGGATGTAAATGACAAGGCAAGAAAGAGTACTTGACTTTGCATTGCTGATGTTTGGCGGACTATTAAAGAAGCCATAGCCAAAACTGTCAGCTTAGGTCTGGAGGTCGAATCGTGGGATTGCCACTAATGAATGGCAGAGATTCTAAAATCCCATTCCCATGTACAGCTATACAAATGGAATGTTATAAAAGTAACAACTAAATTAGTAGTTAGTGTTTAATTATATTATAAAATTATTCACAACATTTATAATACAATGACTAATTTTCAATTAATAATTTATTATGTATTCAATCATGATCCTTAAAAAAGGAAGGAATAATTTAATTCCCAGTAATCAATACTAATATCGTATATGTAATTTCATAGTATACAGACATCTCTCTCTTATTTCATGCATCTACAGCTATCTATCTATCTATTTATCGATCGATCTATCTATCTATCGATCTATCTATCTGTCTATCTATATCTCTGAAGAGATATGTATCTATAGATAGATAGATAGAGATATATCTATATCTCTGGAGACATTTAGATAGATAGATAGATAGATAGATAGATAGATAGATAGATAGATAGATAGATAGATAGAGATATATCTCTATCTCTATCTCTATCTCTCTCTATCAGCCACTACTATGGCTTGTTCCCAGGTCCTCAGAACTGGCTGGAAGCTCAGTTTGCCAAAGGCTTTTGTTCTACAACTGACCCTTTCATGAATTGGGCATTGTGGGCTGTGAGTTCAAATCCCAGCATGGCCAAAATTTTATATGTTGAGTCAGAAGCCAATTTTGACACATTTTTTCCTTGTCTGTGAAAGTCTTGGGTCTCAGTATGATGTATAATCCATATGCAAATAGATTCATGTGATAAGATGTAATATATGAAATAGATGCTATATATGTAATATTACTAAATAAAATAAAAATAAGGGTAATGAATGTCATAAGTTTTAAACCCATGCACGTAAATAGATCTCATATATAGATATTATTTTTTTCAGTACTGGGGCTTGAAATTGGGCCCTAGAAATTCTTGCTGAAATTCTTGTCTTCAATGACGGTGAGCCTACTCTCCCCCATAGTACCACAGATTTACCCAGACCCTGAGTTCAAATCCCAGGCCTGCCAGAAAAACAGTGCAAATTCCAAGCCAGTGCCTTAATATTTTCTTGGCCATGCCTGGGGCTTGAACTCAGCTCGTGCAACTCTGTTTCAGTTTTGATCATCCTAGGCTGCTATGCAGCCTCTGGACCCACAGCCCATCCTGAGATCCTAGGAGCTGAGTTCAAATCTTGGGACCATAAAAAAAGTAGAAGTTCTAGGAAGATGGCTCAGTAAACAGGGCTTGCCTTGCATCTATAAGGCCCTGGGTTAGATTCCTCAGCACCACATAAGTAGAAAAAACTGGAAGTAGTCTTATGGCTCAAGTGGTAGAGCGATAGCCTTGAGCTGAAGAGTTGAGGCACAGCACCCAGACCCAGAGTTCTGGCCCCAAAACTGAAAACAAAGGAGAAGGATAAAACTGGGAAGTTCCAGAAGGCGGTTTTATATGTTTTTTTCTTTGCATTGCAACCATTCTGGTTCTAAATGACAGGGCCTGGAAAGTGTACATGACCTTGCACTGCTGAAGTTTGGTGGGCTATCAGGGAAGCCATAGCCAAAATCAACAACCTAGGCCCGGGTGTGAATCCCAGGACTGCCACCTATGAATGGCGGGAGAGCCTAAGATATGCATTCTGATATATATCCATACAAATGGAATGTTGCAAAGTAATAATTACATTAGTATTTAGTGTATGATTATATTATAAAATTATGCACAATAATTATAGTATATTGACTAATTTTCAATTAATACTTTATTATGTATTCAACCATAATACTTAAATAAAGGAAGGAATAATTTCTTGATAATTGGGAGTAATATAGTATATATAATTAATTACTATACAGACATCCCTGTCTTGTTTTATACATACATATATATACTTATATATGTATGTGTATATATGTGTGTGTGTGTGTGTGTGTGTGTGTGTGTGTGTGTGTGTGTGTGTGTAACAATCTACATATCTATTTCTACACTTGTCATTCCTGGGGCTCTGTGGTAGAGTGCTTGCCCAGTATGTATGAAGCCCTGGGATCCATTCCACAATATCACATGCACAGAATAAACCACAAGTAGTGCTGCCATTCAAGAAGTGGAGCATTGGTGTTGAGCATGGAAGCTTAAGGACTGTGTTTAGGCCCTTACTCAGGCCCCAGGACTGGCACCAAAAACAAGTTAGAATATTCTGACTGCAAGTATAGAAGGCCAGGATTTCAAATACCTCATCACAGAGCAAGCTGGGAGTCTGAAGCCAATGGATGCCACCTAACATGACTTAGCCAGAGGCCAACAGCTGCAACCCAGCACCATGGAACCAGATGCTGCTGGCTCACCCCTTGCTGCTTGCGGAATGAGATCAGACACTGGTGGGTTGAAAACTCAGCCCTGACAGGAAGTCTGCAAGGCTCTGAGCTGTGCCTCAAAATGGTAGAGCTCTAGCCTTGAGGAAAAGTTCTTCGGACAGTACCTCCAACCTATGAGTGAAATCCCCGAGGCTGATGATACTCCCCACAAAAAAATACCCCCCTAAACCATAAGATGTGAACTTGTGTGGTTTGTGACGTGTATGTGAAAGAGTGGTGATACTGATGAAAGCACCTTAAATCTAATGACAGTTTATATGATACAGCAATGTGAAGAAACCTTCCTGGGGTGCTTGGTCCTCAGTCCTTCATGGGGTTCTGGATCATTCATGGGGTACTGTGTGCTGAGTCATTCACGGGGTGCTATGTGCTGAGTCCTTCACGAGTAGTATTCATGCATCTGGTCCTTATAAGAGCTACACAAGTAAGATGATTGTGCAGATGAGAAAGTTGAGGCTCAGATATATCCCCAGGGCAGGGCCAAATTTATGTATATATTTAGCTCTAGTGACTTGTCTCCTGCAGACAATTGTTTTGGTTTAATTTTCACCATCATGAACCTTGAACTCACAGCCTAGGTGTTGAATTTCTTCTTGGGCTCATGGCTAAAGTTCTACCATGCTGAGCCAAGGACCTCCTTGCAGCAAAGTGCAGGGCTTAAGTGTCTTTAGCTGAGGTCTATCATCCTGGCTGCTTAAGAAGCTGAAGATCTTGGTTCAAAGCAATTTCAGATCATGGTCCAAAGCCAGCCCTGGCAGGAAATTCCTTGAGATGGTTATCTCCAAAAACCACCAGCAAGCCTGAAGGGGCCCTGTAGCTCAAGTGCTAGAGCGCTAGATTTGAGCTGAAGAGATGAGAGACAGCACTCAGGCCCAAACTTCAACTCCTCCAACTTACAAGAAAAGAAAGAAATCTGAAGTGGAGTGCTGGGAATTTTTCCTAGGGGTAGACTGCATTGCATGTGTGAAACCCTGGGTTTGAATACTCAGTACCACATCCATAGAAAAGGTCAATCCCTGAAGTGGCACTGTGGCTCAAGTGGTAGAGTGTTGTCTTTGTACAGAAGAAACTCAGATACAGTGGTTAGTTCCTGAGTTCAAGCACCAGGACTGGTATACACACACACACACACACATACACACACACACACACACACACACACACACACACACACACACACACACACACACACACACACACACACACACACACACACGGAGGCACCGTTGCCAATAATGAATCATTTCATTAGGTTCAGCTCCCCAATTGTCTGCCAGAAGAACTCTTGAATTAATGGTAGTAGTTTGTTTCAACACTGAAACATAGTCACAAAGACAGAATAAGTGCAGGGAACTTGGCCTGCCACAGGAGGTGGCACAAATGAAGGCTTCCTGTCAAAACAGAGCACTGGGGAGAGAGATAGCTTGAGGTACAAAGAGGCCTTTTTCTCCTGACCTTCAGAGCCTGCCCACACTCATCCTAACTAAATGGCCCAGATGAATTGTTTGTCACACAGCTGTACAGGAGTGAGGCTTTTTGTTTGCCTGTTACAAAAGTGAGGCAGACTTCCTGTAGCAGACTGGGCTATGGAGAACCCCTCATGCTACTCTGGGAACAGTGAGGGTAACCCCGGAATATGCACTGTTTTGAAATCACTGTCTGTAATATGAAACCATTCTATTCAAAGCAAATTTCCTAGCTGGGTTTCTTCATAGAACCTCTGGATATTCACTGATACAAATACATGCATACATCCTCAGACATATGGAGTTAATGGCTCTTTTTTGTAGCAGGTTCTGAGGCTTGAACTGTTAGCCTAGACATTTTCCCTGAGCTCCTTTTACTCAACGAACCATTTTATTGTGTCTTAAACCATGATTATGATAGCCTGGGATGCAGCTTCTATACCAACAGATGATCCAGGGAACCTAGGACCCGAGTTCAACTCCCAGCACTGGCAAAAGTACATCAAACCAACAAAAATGGAGGAGGAAAACCCCAGGAAGTTTTACACAACTGTTTTACATTTGTTTCCTCAGCACTGTTACCCTCCTTGATCTCAATGACTAGTCTTTTAATTGTATGTGACCTTGCATGACAAAAGCTGGTGGGGTATCAGTAAAGCCTGAGTCCAATCCAGATACGTAGGCCCTGAGTTCAATCCTGGGACTGCACCTACATATGGCCGAAGATCTAGGAAACTTGTTCCTATGTATTGGAACACTAATAAAATGTTTGAAATGTACTAATTGAATTACTAATTAGCTAGTCATTCTAGTATAAGATTGTATGTAATAAATATAGGTCATTGATTAATTCTTTATTAACTGTTCTACTGTGATTAATTAATAGAGGCATAATTTTAGACCAAATAATTGGTAGTAATAGAATATATTAAAAATAAGATATAGACAGCACTCTTTATATAGGGTTATACACTAGAATCTACATAAATATCTATCTGTCTGTATATATTTATGGATGTATATACATATGTAAATACACACAAAAATGCACACACACAGTGCAATCTAAACATCTATCTGTTTATATATTGGCCATTCCTAGGGCTTGATCTCAGTTCCTCAATTTTGCCTGCCAACTTCACTTGCATCAGACTACTGTGCTAACATTTAACCATTCATGAAGTGAATTCATGAGTTCAAGTCACAGAACTGCCAAAAACTTAATCCTGGTGGACAAACCAATTGTCCCACTTGTTTTCCTTATCAGTGAAAGTCCTGGGTCTCAGGAATGATGTAGAATATGTAGGCAAATTTATGTCTTATGTAATAGGATGCAAAAAATGGTATATATAATCATGCTCACTAAAATACATAAAAAATAAATAAAACACAAAATAAAATGAATACACTAACCTTAATATGCAGTAAATATGTGTATGTAAATATAAATCATCTGTTTAAAATGTATATGTATATTAATCTTTTAAGTGCTAGGACTTGAATTCAGGCCCTAGGAACAGGCCTGGCTTTCTTGTCTTCCAGCACAATGAACTTCCCCATCCCCCACAGTGCTGCAGATTTACCCAGACACTGAGGTCAATTCCCAGGCCAGGCAGAATAAAGGACATGGATATCAAGCCAAGGAGCCTCATAATATTTTAAATATATTTAATGTATGAATATATGTACCTGTTTATTTATTTTTATTTTGTCAAGCACAGAGCTTGAACTCAGGTCGTGGCAATTCTGCCGCAACTGTGATCATTCTAGGCTGGGGTGCAGCCACTGGACCCACAGCCGAACTTGGGTTTCTGGGCCCCAAAGGCTGACAGGAAAAAAAAAATTAATGTGACACAGAAAAATAAAAAAAAAATGGCAACTTGCAGATGGTTGCCAGTTTTACATTTGTTTGCTTTGCAAGGTGACCATCCTGTGTCTGAATGACACATTTGAAAAATGTCGGTAACCTGGGTTCGCTGAAGGCTGGCGGGCTACCAGGAAAGCCATAGGCCAACACAGCAACATAGGCCCTGTGTTGGAAGCCCCTTCCTGTCCCCTACCAATGGAGGAAGATCTTAAGAGTCTCATTCCTATTCATAGGAATACCGATGGAAGATTATGAATGGCAAGGTGGAATTGGCTGTTTCTGAATACTACTGTACAATTAGACAGAGTGATTTTAGAAGGTCAATGGATTTTAATGAGTTTTTTAAAAAACATTCAAAGAATATTATTACACGGACGCAATATTTTCCAGACAGTGGATGATTTAATTGATAATTCATTAAGTTATGAAAAGAATAATATTAATTATATGGAAGTATACTAAATATCCAAGAATTGGTAGAAATGTAGTCAATATAACTGAAGAATGTACAGACATCTCTGGCACTCTATAAAGATCTATATTTTATTGTGTAATACTATCTGAATGGCAATCTGTTCCTATTTTGTCCATGCCTGGGGCTCGATCTCAGGTGCTGGAAATGACTGTCAGCTAAATATGCTCCAGGCTTGCATGCTGACACTCACCCAGTCATGAATTGGGCCTTGTAGGCTGTGAGTTAGATGCCAGCACTGACAAAAATTGAATCGTGCAGTAAGAAGTCCATGGTGACTCATGTTTTCCTTTTCTGTGAAAGTCCTGCATGTCAGGTGTGAAGTTGCATACATAGGCAAATCTATATCCTATGTAATAAATGTAATAAATATTTCATGTGTAATAACCGTCAATAAGATAAATGGTAAATAAATGAAAAAAACAAAAATAAAATGAATAACTATACTAAGTGCGATATGGGGGTCAGCATCTGGGGCTGTAATCTCAGGGCCTAGGAAAGGCCTGGCAGCTGAATTGGCTAGAGGCTGCTATGCTGACCATCACTCATTCATGAATAGAACCTTCTAGGCCCTGAGTTTAGATCCCAGCACTGCCAAAAATGTAATTGTGGAGTTAGAAGCTGAGTGTGACACACATTTTCTTTTTCTTTGAAAGTGCTCAGTGACAGGTAGGATGTATAATTCAGATGCAAATCTATATGCTATGTAATAGGATGTCATAAATGTAAAAAATGACATAGGTGGAAGAATTGTCACTATAATTCTAATGACAGCTTGTTGAATAGAGCTATGTACTGAGTCCTTCATACAGTGCTCTGTGCTGAGTCCTTCACAGGGTGCATTCTTTCATCAGGTCCTTGTAAGAGTTCTACAACTGAGATGATTATGCAGACAAGAATATTGATTCTCAGATATGTCTCCATGGCAGGGAAAAATTATGTATTTCTGAAGAGTAATGAGTTGTCTCCTGCAGACAATTGTTTTATTTTGTTTTTTCTCAGTCATGAACCTTGAACTAGGGGCCTGGGTGCTGGCCCTTAACTCTTGGCTCATGGTTAGCACTCCACCACGTGGAACCAAGGACTCCCTTGCAGCAGAGGTCACAGCCTAGGGGTCTATAGCTGAGGTTGTCATCCTGCCTTCTCAGGAAGCTGAGATCTGAGGATCTGGGTTCCAAACTATCCCAGACACAAAAGGTACTATGATCCTATTATCTCCAATTCACCACTAAGAGACCTGAAGTTGAAGGTGGGTGTTTGTTGCTCATGCCTGTCATACTAGCTACTCAGGAGGATAAGATCCAAGAATCATGGTTAAAAGCTAGCCTGAGCTAGAAAGTTCTTCAGACACTTAGCTCTGATGGACCACCAGAAAAACTGAAATGGCGTTTTGGCTCAAGTGGTAGAGCACAAGATTTGAGCTGAAGAGCTCAGGGACAGCACCCAGGCCCAGATGTCAACTCCTACAATAACAACAACAAAAAGACAGAAACAAACTAACAAACCTGAAGTAGAGGGCTGGGAATGTGCCTTAGGAGTAAAGTGTTTTTCATATATGAAACCCTGGGTTTGATTACTCAGGACATCACTAAAAAAAAAAGCTCTGGCTCAAGTGGGAGAGGGCTAACCTTGTACAAGAGAAACTAGTTATAGTGCTCAGGTACAGTACTCAGGTCCTCACTTCAACTGACTTCAACCTCAAGGAATGGTGTATGAGCCTGCGTGCATGTGCACGTGCACACACACACACACACACACACACACACACACACACACACACACACACACACACAGACTAGAATTGATGCTGTTACACAAAATGGTAAAGCAACGGGCTTCTGTACTGAGGTCATGGTCAGCACCCCAGGCCTGTTTTCAAATCCAATACCTAGCCACCCAGGGCTCAACTAGGAGAGGTCAAAGGTTTCAAAACCTGAGGAGATTCACCAGCCCTTGATGACAGGAAGCTTTGATATCAGTTATGTGCTTGGATTTCCCAAGCTTCCAGAAACCTAGGAGAGGAATCATAGGACCATCATCGCCCTCAATGAAACATTTCATGAGGTTCAGTGCCCTAGTTTTCTGCCAGAAGGACTGCTGAATTTTATTGAACACTGTATCTGAACACCGGAATATAGTCTCACAAAGGCAGGATAAGTGCACAGGACTTGGCCTACCACAGGAGGTGGCACAAATGAAGGCTCCCTGTCAGTGCTCTCCCCGAGCATTGGGGAGAGAGATAGTTTGGGGTACAAAGAAATTGTTTTTTCCTGACCTTCAGAGCCTGCCCAAAATAATCCCCACTATCTGACCCAGATGGAGTTGTTTGTTACACAGCTGTACAGGAGTGAGGGCTTTTGTCTGCCTGTCAAGACAATGAGAAAGACTTCTTCCAGCAGGCCTGGGATGCAGAGAAACCCTCAGGCTACACTGGGAACAGTGATGGGAGCCCTGGATTATACACTGTCATGAAAGCAGTCTCTGTTACGAAATCATTTTACTGAAAACAAATTTCCTAGCTTGGTGTCATTCATCATAACTACTCTGGAGCTTCACCTATAGGAATACATCCATACATCCAAAGACATGGCGGTACAGGCTCTTTTTGAGTGGTCAGTTCCTGGGGTTGAGCTATGATCAGGCATTGTCCCTGAGCTCCTTTTGCTCAAGGGTAGTGCATTAACCTTTCTGTGATCTCTTAGAAATAATAGTGTCATGGATTTTCCTATGCTGACTGGATTCAAACTCAGGTTCTCTACATCTCAGCCTCCCAAGGAGCTGGTTTTAAAGTGAGAAGCCACTGGTACATTCTTTCTTTTCTTCTTCACTTTTTAATCTGGAAAATCTGACTTCTTAACAGGGTCATTCCAATGATTTGAATTTATAGGTTAACTACCCAATATTCTACATAGCTGCTTTCTCTAAGAAGGATTTTCACTCTTCATCTTCTCATCTGGTCACAGGTTTGTAGCCAAAAGTGACAAATGAGTGTTACAGGATTTGGGAGCAAATGTCCAGAGGACATGCCAGCACTGTCAATTAACATTGAGCTGCAGTGAATTTTCCTACTCAGGATGAGAGGACTGAAAGCTAGAGCGATCCTCATAATGTCTGCATTGCTCCTTTTGCCTATAAAATGATCTAATGATTATGAGTGTTGTGTGTCTCCAACCTTAAGTATCTAGAACACACTAGAAGCATCTTCTTGTATCTCTTTTTCTCTAGTGCCTCTTGAAATTTAGATTAAGGGTTTGTGTGGAGGGGCTCCTCAGTTAATCCCTGAGGAAAGACGCTTGAAACCTCTTTGGGAGATTGCCCTTCAAAGTAAGCTTGAGCAGGAAGTCTGTCAGACTCTTATCTCTTATAAAACACCAGAAAACTAGAAGTGGAGCAGTGGCCCAGAGGATCGAGCTCTAGCTTTGAGAGAGAAAGCCGAGCAGGAAACAGAGGCTAGACCAGGCAGGAAATCCTGGGAGGCAGTTACATCCAATTAATGAACAGATGGCTGGAAGTGGATCTGTGGTGGTGGTAAAGCCTCAGCCTTGGGAAAAACAGCTGAGGAATGCAGTGGGCCCTGTGTTCAAGTCCTGGGATAGGCACAAATTTTTTTCAAAAAGACAAGGCCAAGTTATGTATCAGTGCCCTACCTAGTTATGTGTGTATATTACCTCCCTGAATGCAAACAGACCATATGCAATTCTCCTTTTATTTACTGGTTTATTTTTCAGATATGCTCCTTGAGCATACTGCATCATTGTCTTCATTTCAGGCCCATGGCTTTTCTCTTCCAGGGTTCCAGGCCTGTGTCCTTATATGATGAACACTGAAGCTCTCAGCAGCCTTTATTTACATTTTATTATGGGGTCAATGCAAGAATAGTCACAAATCAGGCAGGGCAAGAGAAGGTCAGGTTTCATAGAAGTAACCAGTATTCAGAAAATTAAACTTGGGGACATAAAATGGCAGTATACTTATGTAAAAACTAGCATTAAGGAAAAGACGAGGGGGCTGGGAATATGGATTAGTGAGAGAGTGCTTGCCTAGCATGCAAGAAGCCCTGGGTATGATTCCTCGGTAGCATACACACACACACAAAGCCAGACTTGGTGCTGTGGCTCAAGTAGCAGAGTGCTAAAGAGAGTGTCCTGGCCTTGAACTGTCCACCCATGTCCACCCATGTCCACCCATGAACTGGCAAAGAGATATCTAGGTAGGTGGATAGATAGATAGAAAGATAGATAGATAGATACATACATACATACATACATACATACATTGATACATAGATACATAGATAAATAGATAGATAGGAGATGATAGATGAATCTGGGAAAGAAGGGAACAATTCCCAGTCATGAGGCCTTCTGCAGCGTGCCAGGCCACCAGCGTTACCTTCACACAACTACAGGGCAGGAAGACTGTTTCCCTTTTCTCAGTCAGCAAAGGGCCCCAGAGTCAAACGGGCAGAGCTCGGTTCTAACTCAGAGGCTTGGAAACAGAAGAGAAAGGGCCCTGCCTCTCCCTGGATTGGGGATTTGCATTAATGATGTGGAGAATGAAGGAAGGAGAATGGACTGGGAGAGGTAGAAGAAGGGCCTTCAAATCTGACAGATGGAGAGTGAAAAACACACTCCCTAAGTCCAGAAAGCAGTGTTTTTCTACTTTGTTACTATGTCCCCCACTAAACTGGCTCTCTATTGTTAACATAAAGATAGCCTTAGTCATTGTTTGAAGAGGCTAAGAAAAGCTTGACCCTAGTGTAACTCTAACAAATGTTTCAGTTTTCCCCCCATTGGTGGCTGTGCCTGGAATGATTGAAGTCGTTTTGCAGCTCACTTCCCTGTTGAATGTGTACATTCGGCCTCCTAATCCTGTAGGCCTGGTCTCTGCATCTAGCCTGGCTTTTGAAATTCTTTTCTGCCTTAATTCCAGTGTTACACTGGAGTTCTTCCTGCTACCATGGCTAGGGCTTGGATCCTGAGAACTTCATTTGAACCCAGGATGGGTCAATAATGTTTCTTGCTTCTATAGCTCAAGAACTCTAAGAACATTTAGAGTCTAAGTACCATGGGAAACACAGGAAGCTCTTGAACATCTGACATTTCAGAAGTGGAAGTCTGAGTGTCATAGACTTTTCTGCTCTGGCTGGCTTCACCCTGTGATCCTGAAACCTCATCCTCCTAAACTAGGACAACGGGCCTGAGCTACTGGTGCTCTGCTAGGTTCAGAATTGTAATAACATTGACAATACAAATCAACTGTTTATCACAAAGGGCTTTGGGAGCATATTAAACCTTTCAACATTGGACCTTTCAGAACCATGTAGGACACAAAGTTACAATGCTAGAGTCTGAGAGGCAGGGCATATGGATGTCCTACACTTGAACCTTGAGCTCTGACTCCTATTCTAGTGTAAATCAGTGTTCATTTCCCAAAGAATGTTCTCTTAATTAACCAATAGGAATAGTACTTTGATGAATCCTCATTTTTTTTCCAATTGTTTGTCTCTAACTCAAGTCTGGGCACTGTCCCTGAGCCCATCAGCTCATGGCGAACACTCTACCACTTGAGCCACAGCACCACACGGGGTCTTTCCGTGCTTCACTGGAGATAAGAGTCTAACAGGCTTTCCTTGCCTAGACTGTCTTTGAACTCAGCTTCCTGAGAATAAACTTCCTGAGAATCTAAGTTTCCAGGTGTGAGCACTGGCATCTGGCCTATTGTTTTTGACAGTCCTGGGGCTTGATCTTAGAGCCTGGGTACTGTCTCTGAACTTCTTTTTCTCAAGGCTAGCCACTTGAGCCACTCCAAAGCTTCTGGCTTTTTCTGAGTATGTAGCACTGAGGTTTCAATCCCAGGCATTCATGCATGCTGAGCGAGCTCTTTACCACTAAGCCACATTTCTATCTCCACCCTTACAATTTTATCCCTCACTTTCGTATCCTCAAGAAAAGGCTTCTGACCATAAATCATCTAAATAAATCCCAATAGGAAGATGTCCAAAGATAAGGCAAACATACTTGGGAGAGACTCTAAATATGTGAATACTGTGACAAATGCTTCCATTTAATAATGTATTGTTTCAACACTTAATAAAATAGTAATGAAAAATGAGTCAATGTCCTAAATTATTGTGTATAATTTTATAATAGTTGTGCAAAATGTAATAAATATTGTGTTTATAATAATACAATAATCAATAAATGAATAAAACAAAATAAAATACAAAGTCAATGATAAAAATCATAATATGAAATTAACATATATATGCAATTATATCTAATATATTACACATGTATAGAAATACTTTTTCCAATGCAGGACCTTAATTCAGGTCCTGGGAATTCTAGCATGAATTTCTTTTCCTCAAGGAGAGTGAGCTTCACCTTCACCCATGGGGCAAAATAGTTACCTGGACGGTGTGCTCAAATCATAGCAATGGCAGAAATACTTGCCCCAGTTCCAAGACAGGGAGTGAATTTTTTTTTTAATGGAAGCAGCTATGTTTATTCAGTTCCCTTCTGAACATTAAAAAAAGACAGTGCAGAATTTTGTACAGCTATTCACACAACCTTCCTTTACCTCCAAAGTGCTTGTCAGAGAACTATATTGTTTCTGTGTTTTGTACGTTTTTATTGTAAATAGATTGTACAGAAGGGATACAGTTACAGGAACAAGATAATGAGTATATTTCCTATTGAATATTGTTGATTCCTCCTTTGTTTTCAGCCTACCATCACTTCCCTCCCATCTCCACAACTATCTTCCCCTAAATCAGTGACTTAGTTTTTCATTTTTGCTTGGCATGGGATTTGAAGTCTAGTAGTGGCAACTCTTCCCTCACATTGCTACAGATTTACCAAGATCCTGAGTTCAAATCCCACACTAGGAAAGAAAACTAGTAGAAATTCCAAACCAGGGAGCTTTATTTTTTTAATTTAGTTAATTAATTTATTTATTTACTTATTCTTTTTTTGGGGGGCAACCATGGGGCTTGAACTCAGGTCGTGGAAACTCTGCCTCAGCTTGGATCTCCCTAGGCTGGGGTGCAGTCTCCAGACACATAGTCGATCCTGAGATCTTAGGCCCAGAGGCTTTCAGGAAGAAAAAAAAAAGCTGGAAAGCACAAAAAGTGGCGAGCTGCAGAGGGCTGGGTTTTTTCAATTTCTCTCTTTGCACAGTGGCCATCCTGGGTCTGAATGACAAGGCTGCAAAGTGGACCTCACCTGCCATTGCTGATGGCTGGTGGGCTATCAGTGTCAACATGGGCCCTGGGTTCAAATCCCAGTCCTGACACCAATGGCAGGAGATCACAAGAGACTCATTCCTATAAATAGGAATACTGATTGAAAGAGAAGTTGATGCATCTCTCTAGTCTAAAATTGGATGCAATAATCCTAGAATGCTGATTGATTTTAATTAATAGTTTATTAAGCATGAAAAGAATAATATTCCTTCCGTGGTGGTATAATAAATACCTAGGAGTTGGTAGGAATGTAGTAGGTGTCATTCAATCATAAATAGAGGGCTGGCACTCTTTACCAATATGTATTTATTTGTATACCGCCATCTGCCTATTCATGTATCGCTGTTTTGGCCAAACATGGGAGTCAATATCAGTGCCTTGAAACCACCTGACAGCTTCATTTGGTAGAGGCTGCCATGCTCAATCTCACTCATTCATGAATTGGGCCTGCTAGGCCCTGAGTTCAGATCCTTGCACTGCCAGGCATGATGGAGAACATATCTAAAATCTAGATGCTATGTGATAGGATGTAAACAATATAATGAATAGTATAGGTGTCATCAGAGTCAATAAAATAAATGGTAAATAAATGAATAGAACAAGAAATAAAATGAATAACCACAACAAACACAGTATGGACTCAACATCTGTATAGAAGTATAAATCCTATATTTAAAATGAATATAAGGAGTATCTTTTCCAGGCCTGAGGCTTGAATCCAGCCCTACTATGAGGAGAGAATGTTGGAAGATCCTGAGATACTGGTTTCTGGTCCTAGAAAGGGTCATGGAATGCTATCGATACCATCCTTGAATGAGTAGTTATTGTATTATGTGAGTAGCAAATTATAGGTATGGGGTATAGATTATTTGTAAAGAAGAGTTGATGAAGCATGACAATAATCATGGAAATGGAGCCATCAGGAAAGATCCAAAAATCGGTAGTCACTCGGTAGATTGGATTCCATCACAGGTCACCATCTCTACTACTCTATACAAATATGTACTTATTTGTATTCTACCCTCAGCTTATGAGTGGATGAATATTGTGCCCCCCCACTCTTCCCTCGTGGGGGGTGCTCAATCTTAGGTCCTGGGAATGGCCTAGCTCCTTTGTGGCTCACAGGCTGGTTTGCTCATATGGACCCATTTACCAATTGGACCTGATAGACTCTGAGTTGTGATCCCACCCCTGCCAAAAGATTCATCTTCATGACAGAAGTCAATTATTGCACCTGTTTTCCTTTCCTGTGCAAGTCCTGGGTCTCAGCTATGATGGAGAATGTGTGGGCCACCCTGTGGCCATGGGAATAAGTTGTGATCCATGTCAGTCAAGTTATACCTGTCATCATATACTCGAAAATACACAATACATACATGAATAGCATACAAAATAAAGAGAATAACTACACTCGATGCACGATGCAGTCCACTCACAGATGTGGATATATATCCCATGTTTAAATGATGCATTGAGGAATATTTTGGCCTCCCTGGGGCTCAATCTCAGTTACTGGGAATGGCCCAGCTCCTTAGTGGCTCACAGTCTGGTGTGATCACGTGGATCCATTGGGCTTTGGGGCCTCCTAGGCTCTGAGTTCGATTCCCAGCACTGCCATAAATTCACCCTGATGTGAGAAGCCAGTCGTTGCACCTGTTTTCCAATGCTGTGCAAGTTCTCAGTCTCAACTAGGATGGAAAATATATAGACAACCCTATACTCATGAGAATAGTTTGTCATCCAGGTCACCAGAGTTATATCTGTCATTCTATACTTAAGAAAATACATAATACAGCCATGAATAAGACACAAAATAAAGAGAGTGACTACATCGAACCCAAGATGATGCCCACCCATATTTGGAAATATAGGTCTTCTGTTTAATTATGAATTTATGGCTATACTGGCCCCCACCAGGACTCCATCTCAGGTCCCAGGAATGGCCTAGCTCCTTAGTGGCTCACAGGCTGCTGTGCTCACCAGGACCCATTCACCAATTGGGCCTGCTAGGCCTTGAGTTAGAATTCCTGCCCTGCCAAGATTCATTCTGATGTGAGGAACCCAAGGTTGCACATGTTTTCCTGTCCTGTGAATGTCCTGGGTCTCATCAAGGATAGAGAATGCTATATCGGCAACTCTATAGACATGGGTAAAAGTTGTCATCCATGTCAGCACAGTTATATCTGTCACCATACTCAATAAAATACAAAATAACATCCATGAATAAGACACAAAATAAAAAGAATAACTACACTGAATGCAAGATGCATACCACACCTGTAGGTAAAGACAGATCCTATGGTTAGAAAAGGTGAGCTTGCTATTTTTTCTAGTGCTTGGATTTTAAATCAGGCCCTGGACCAGGCCTGACATTCTCATCTTCAAGGATGATGAGCTTCCCCTTCCTCCACAATGCAACAGAGCTACCCAGACCTGAGTTCACATACCAGCACTGACAAAAGTTTCATCCTTATGTCAGAAGCCAGTTGTTGCACACGTTTTCCTCTCCCATGAAAGTCCTAGGTCTCAAGTAGGATGGAGAATGCATATGCAACCCTATAACCATGGGAATGGGTCATCATCCATGTCAGCACACTTAGTATGCTGATATCGTGTTACCACACTTAGTAAAATACACAATACCTCCATGAATTATAGACAAAAAAGGAGAAGTGCACTCAATACAAGATGCTGTACACACATGTATATCAATATAGATTCTATGTTTAAATTATGAATTTATGACTACAGTGGACCATTGTGGGGATCAATGTCAGATACTGGGAATAGTCTACCTCCTTAGTTGCTCACAGGTTCGTATGTTCACCTTGACTTATTGGCCAATGGATCCTGCTAGGCCCTGAAATCAGATCCCAGTACTACCAACACGTGGATCGTGGAGTAAGAAGCTGAGTATGAAACTTGTTTTCCTTTTCTCTGAGAATCCTTGGTGTCAGGCCTAATGGAAAACATTTCTACAAATCTAGATGCTCTGTGATAGGATGTCATCAATGTACTAAACTGGATGGGTTTCATCATCGTAAAATCAACGGTAACTAAATGAATAAAACCAAAAATACAAGGAACAACCTCACCAAACATGTATGGACTGAACATCTATACGTAAGTATAAATCCTATCTTTACAATGTATATAAATAGTTTGTTTTACAGGGCTGAGGCTTGAATTCAGGACTAGTGAACAGGCCTGACTTTCTTATCTTCAAGTACAGTGATCTTCCCCTTCATCCACATTTCTGCAGATTTACCCATATCCTGAGTTCACATCTAAAGTCTGGAAGAATAAACAGTGTGAATTGCCAGCCAGGGAGCTATTTTTTTATTTTACTTTTCTCAGTACGGCACTTGAACTCAGGTCATGGCAACTCTGCCTCAGCTTCTATCACCCTATATGGGAGTGCAGCCACTGGACCCACAGCTGATACTGGGATCCTAGACCCCCAGGCCTCGCAGGGAAAACAATGCACAGAAAAAATATGACCTTTTTAAATTTTCTTCCTTTGCACCGTCACCCTCCTGGGGTACTTCACCTTGCATTGCTGAAGGCTGGCAGACTATCAGGGAAGCCATAGGCCCACGTGGCAACATAAGCCCTGATTTCGAATCCCCATCCTGATACCAACCAATGACAGGAGATATTAAGAAACTGGTTCCCATCCATAGGAAAAACAATGGAATGTTATCAATATCATGGTTGAATGAGTTGATCATGAATGATGATACTATAAAATTAGACTGCATCATTTCAGGAGGCTGATTCATTTTATTTATTATTTATGAAGCATTAAAAGAATATTATTACTTAAAGGAGCACAATAATTTCATGGCACTGATTAATTTCATTAATAGTTTAAAGATGAAAACAATAACATTAATTACATGGAGGCATAATAAATACCCAAGAATTGCTAGGAATGTAGTCTATATAACGGAATAATGTATAAACATCTCTGGCACTCTATAAAGATATATATTTTTAACATACTGCCATTTGCATGTCAATCTATTCTCATTTTGTTAACACCTGGGGCACGATCTCAGGTCCTGGGAACAGCCTGTTCACTCAATTTGCCCCAGGATATCGTGTTGACACTCACCCATTCATGAATTTGGCCTTGTAGGCCATGAGTTCAGATGCCAGCACTCCCAAACAATGAATCGTGGAGTAAGAAGCTGATGGTGACCCATGTTTTCCTTTTCTCTGAATGTCCTGGGTGTCAGGTATGAAGTGGAATACATATGCAGAATTATATTTTTATGTAATCAATGTTCTATGTGTCATAATAGTCAATAAAATAAATGGTCAATACATGAATAAAACAAAAAATAAAATAACTACACTGAACACAATATGGAGTCAACATATGTATACAAATATACATCATATATATTAATTGTACATGAATAGGATGTTTTCTAATAGTGGGGATTGATTTCAGGCCTAAGGAACAGACTTGAATTTCTTGACTTCAAGGAGGCAAGCTTTCCCTTCTCACACAGTGCAACAGAGTTACCCAGACCATGAGTTCCAATCCCAGTCATGGTAAAATAATGGCACCTTTATACAGTGTGAGGCCCAAATATTAGGTATTTCATTATACCTCCAGTTTATGAATGTGATTATTTAAATACTTCACAAAGTATTAACTAAAATGGATCAGTGTCCTGTAATATAATTGTGCATAAATTTATCCTGGAATCATTCAAGTACTGCTCATTAAATCATGACATATATCACATTCCATTGGTAATCATATGGAGAGGAACAAGTTTCTTAGGATCTTCTGCCATTTGAACTGTGAGCTCCAGCTCCCACCACTTCAACCCAAGGATAGGGAACTCTCAGGTCTGTCCAATAACATCAGAAAGACCAATTATTAGGCAGGCAACAGTGGCTCTCAGCAAACCTCTTTGATACTTACAAGGCTGTGTTGTGAAGATCATGGTCAAAGTCACCCTACGTAGGAAAGTCCTTGGAACCCCTGTCCAACTTCAGTGCCAACAAAGCCAGAAGCCCTGTGGCTCTACTGTGGAGGGTGAGCCTTGAGCCAAAACAGCTCACAGACTGTGCCCAGATCCTGAGATCAAGGTCCAGGAGTGGCAACAAACAGATATACACAACTATCAGTACAGCCATCCAGCTTAAGCAGGTCACCCTCTTGTCCCCAATTGAATTGGACAGAGTTCCATCTGAAAGGGCTGGGGGACCTGATATCATCTTGACTCTGCCCATGATGCTGGCATCACAGGATTCCAGCCACACCCCCATTCTTTCATGTTTCTTTCTGACCAATGAGATACAAGAATGGTGGCCACGCCGACATTCCATGCTGCCCAGTAGCACCTAGATTCCCTCTGTTAGTTTACACCACTACCAGCAGTTGAGGAATGTAGAGGTGGCTGAGTGGTGAGCAAGAGACTCGATGTGACTTTGGAGTATAGTAGGAAATTGATTTGCTAGCCCACTCCCCAGCCCCCTCATTACCTTCCGGATTTGGTGCCAGTTTCAATCCTCAGACAATGGTGCACTGCAAGCTGACCTAAGGCCCCTACCAGTTCTCTGCCTCTGGTTCTCTGCTCTGGGCCCATATGTCCATAATGCTGCCACCATGGCTGCTTGCCCCACCTGGAGCAGACACCAACAGCTTCTTCCAGCAGCATAGGTGAGTGACTGCCCCAGCACCACTCCTATGTGTGTCAGACACCCCTCTGGGGTACCATGACCCCCTGCTTGTTTCCCCTCCCTGGCTCTGAGAAGCCACCTTTCTGTCTTGGGCATTTCTGAAATAGAGACTCAATATATGTACAGGCTGGGCTGGATTGAGGTCCTCCTATCTGTGACAGGTATGCCCCACCAGGCCTGTCCTCTGTAATTGGAATGGTAGACATGTAGTGACATGCTGAGTCATAGGTTTTGATGGATTATCCCAAACTCTTAGTCCACAGCAGCCGATTCTTGACCACTGGTATAGCTCTGGGTAAGGCCTCAACCATTGGGCCTCAGTCTCCTCACAGGAGAGTTGTGAGGAAACAATGGATTTATACAGAGGGATCTCTGGAACATGGCTAAGCACAGAGGGAGCAGCCTTCAGATAAGGTTCTTAGCAATTCTGTGAGCATATGACAGGAAGATACCTGGAAAGGACTCAAGTGGGGCCAGTTATTAATTGTGCAACAGGCGGGAATTATGAAACAAAACATGGCTCTCTTTCATCATTACCCTATCCCCATAAGGAACGGGATCCTTCACTCTGTTGAGTTTTGCAGCTAGGGAAACCGAGGCACAGAGAAGCCAGGTGACCTACTTATGACCTCAAGTTCACAGGAAGCTCAGCCTGACTTCTCTACCATGGGTGCTATTCAGTCCACTTCTTGTGGTGGGAAGTCCACATATTGTTAGTCGTGGGGCTTGCACTCTAGGCCTGGGCGCTGTCCCCAAGCTTCTCAGCTCAAAGGCTAGTGCTCTACCACTTGAGCCAACAGAGCCTATTCCGGATTTCTGGTAGTTCTTTGGAGATCAGAGTCTCACAGGCGTTCCTGCCTGGGCTCGTGTGAACCATGAGCCTCATATGATCCTCAGCCTCCTGTGTAGTTAGATTAGAGTTCTGAGCCACCTGCACCCGACTTACGTGTAATTCTGATTTACTTTCTCTCTCTCTCTCTCTCACAGGAACTGGTTGAATGGGTGCTGGAGGAGGTGGCAAAGCATCCCCATGTGGCTGGAACCCAAGGTGGCTCTCTCATTCTGGAGCTGGTCTGGTCTGTGGGTCAGGAGCTGTCTCGCCTTGAGGAAAAAAGAAAAAGCTCAGGAATAATTCCCTATCCCTGAGTTTAAGCCTCTGGTCTGGCAAAAATAAAATTGGTTAGTAAATGCAAAATAAAGAACCCATACTTGGAATATAGAATTGCTCCTTCCATTTTGACACCTGATAATAGTCCCGAATTCATATGCTTTACTTATATTAGGATACTGTGTTGAAAAAAAAGTTTTGTTCAATAGGTCACAGAAATTAATGCCAGGAATATGCTTAGATGTCACATGAAGATTAATTCTCAAAATTCAAAGATTCCGGGATTTTGTGTGGTCACTGCTAATCACAAAGAGAAGGGTAGTCTAACTGAGATTTGGAAATGTTTTTGGTTAGTCATGACACCAAAAAAGGCAGAGTTGTGACAGAAGAGAAGGAATAACTCCAAATAGAAGGAATAAATGATAGTAACTAAGGTATACCAGAAACTTTTCTAAAGGACCGTTTTTGGTTATTGAAGAACTAGTTATCAACTTGTTATCTTAATCTCTGTGTGCTAAATGTATCTCCTTCTATGCTATTCTTTCATACCTGATCTCCTTTGCTTTCTAAAAATCTCAGTCTTTCTGTATTTCTCTATGAAAATTTCCTAATACTAAATACACATATGTCGAGCACATGGGCAGCAAAGATGGTGCTGGGAGAGAGAGTGGGAAGAGCCCAACTGACCTTCCGATCAGTGCCTAACCAGCCCATGAAGGCTTAGGTGCATGGTAGGGTGTGACCTTGACAGTGATTGGTTCCTCTTCCTCCCTTGCCATGCCACCTGCCCTTTTTGGCTTTAAAAAGGGCTGCTCTCTGTTTATAAATGAGTTTTCTATCTGCTGGATTTTGCTACACGCTGTGTCTGATTGTCTCCTGGGCTGAGGGAGGCTGGGGAACCGGTGAGTGCCCCACTTACCTTTCCTTGGACCCCGTCCATTTTTTGTGGGACGGACGAAGACCCAACATCTGGTGCCTAACGTGTGCCACAAAAGGAAAAGATACCTGCCAAGGCTAAGCGGTCTCTCGGAATAAGTGAAACCCTAAATATGGGTAATGCTATATCACAGAAAAAGGAGGAGGAGGCAACATTAGGCCTAGAAGGATTACAGGAGGACTTGGGAAGTGAGAAGGAAAAGGAATGAGTCAAATTCGATCGAGAACACACTGAAAAGTGCACAGTGGAAGTCAAAACGAGTAAAAGTTACCCCCTCTGACCCAGCTGATACTGACTGTCCTAGGCCCCCTCCCTATTCCCTGAATGGAGGGGAGGTACGGCGCCCTACAATACTTGTGAGAGGGACTTGCAAGACCCAGACCCCTACCAACCTTCATGGAGGGGCCAATGGCCGGGAAAGTAACCTACTCGGAGAACTCCTCTGGAAAGGAAGGGCCACTCGAGAGCCCATACTCTAGGGCACACGATTTGCTTCCCCAAGAGTATCTAGTCAATCTGGCTCCAGGAGCTAACAGGCCCTTGGAATGGTATCCATGGGAAGCTAAGGATCTTAAAGAGCTCCACAAGGCGGTGGCAGAGAATGGCCCAAACTCTCCTTGGCCCAGACCCTATTACAGGACATTGCTTATCACCCATGTGTCCCTAAGGACAGGATAGATGTGGCCAAAGCCGTTCTAACTAGTTCTCAGTTTGTTAAATGGTGTGCTTTCTTTAAGGAGGAATGCAGAGTGGGAGCGGAGAGTAACTGGAAGGCTCAACCCACAATACCTATTACTTATGTCATATTAGCAGGGACGGGGGAAGCCTACTCCACCGGGATCCAACAGGCCGAAATACCTGGCCCATACCGTGGCCAGGTGAGGCAGGCAGGACTTGCCGCGTGGTACAAATTGGATTGATGGGCCTACTGAGTCCCCCATGGCAAGAGTGAGACAAAAACCGGGTGAGCCTCTACCTGATTTCATAGACCAAGTCCAATAGAGCATTCACTGCAAGCTATGGGCAGGGAACCTCCGAGATCAGTTTGTAAAGCTGCTGGTCTGGGAAGGGATGAATGCACACCACCACATGGCCTGTGCAGGATTGAGAGAGAGTTCCGTGAGCAGATGGGTGGTGGCCTCACAGGATGAGGGAATGCAACAGCACCAGTCCCAATCACTAGCTTTAGCTTTACAGGCTCAGACATCTGCAATGATCAGGCTATTACTCAGGTGCTGGCATCCCAGGGCCAAGGAACCCCAAGATCATTGAGGAGAGGGACTTGTTTTAAATGCTGGCAGGAGGGGCACTTTAAGAGGGATTGTTTACAACAATCCCCCACCAACTGGCCCTTGGGCAAACCGCCCCCTATACCCTGCCCTAGTGGCAGGGAGGGATACAAGTTTGATTTAGATGGGAAGCCTTTAAACTTGGGGAGGGGCATACTCTAAGCCCTGTTAATTCAAGGAGGAACCCCTCTGCTGTGAGGCCCAGGTAGCCTCGTGGCAGGGCAGCCCCGGCCCATTGGACTGTCCCTCTGGTGGATGGACTCCACCCTAAAATGAGTATTCTTATAGGCAGAAAGAGGTTTCACAGCTTAATTGACACTGGGGCAGACCAAACCATACTCAGGGTGGAGGAAGTGCCCTTGGACTGGAAGCTTGCACCATGGCCCCCGACATTGGGGGTAGGGTGCAACTCCCAGTCCAAAGAAATGGTTGCCCTTATGACATGGACTAGCCGAGATGGAGAACAGGGAAAGATATGCCCTTTAGTGGCAAATAACCTCACTGCCAATTTACTAGGTTAAGACATGCTAAGACAAATGGATGCCGTGATCACTACAGACCATGGAGCATCCTATGATGATATCCTGGATGGGGAAGAAGCACAAAGGCTTAAACAGGATCTAGAAAGAGTTAAGGAAAGGGATTTTTTAAACTTTCATAATTACCGAGAAGATCAAAGGGGACCCGCTCAGGTGCACCACCAATCCTAAAGGCCACTGCCCGCCGAGTACCTCCCATTAGGTGGAAGCCGGGAAGTCCAATCTGGGTGGAGCAGTGGCCATTGACCAAACCTAAACTTGAAGCCCTCCACCTTCTGGTGGAGGAATAGATAAACCTAGGGCATATTCACCCTTCCATAAGTCCTTGGAACACACCCAAATTTGTTATTCAAAAAGCCTCTGGGGCTTGGCTGATGCTCCAAGACCTACCTAGGGTAAATGAAAGGATGAAGCTAGCAGGAATGCCCCTAAGAGACATGCCCTGGACTCCTGCTATACCTTCAGAATATATCTTGGTTGTGATTGATATTAAAGATTTTTTTTTCTATCCCTCTGCATCCATATGACTGTGAGAAGTTTGCTTTCTCTATACCTTCTCTTAATTTTTCCCAGCCTGATCGGAGGTTTGAATGGACAGTGCTGCCACAGGGAATGGCCAATAGCCCGGCCTTCTGCCAACAATACTTGGCCACAGTTTTAGGGCCTGTGCTGGGTTCAGATACCTCCCTTGCCTATGCCTACATGGATGATATAATTCTGGGGCACCAAGACCCGAGCTGCCTAGAGGGCCTTCTGGCCCATGTTCTTGCCATATTAAAAAAGTTTTTTTTTTTTTTTTTTTTTTTTTTTTTTTTTTTTTTACCATAGCCCTTAATTAAATTCAAAAGGCAGCTCCTTTTAAGGTGCTCGGGACCCTAAGGTGCTCGGGACCCACTTTACCTTGACTCAGGCCAGCTCCCTTAAGCCATTGCTGGATATTCCAGCCTTTCTGAACTTAAGCCATCTTCAGAGTCTTTTAGGGGAAATCAATTGGCTGTTGCCATGGGTTTCTGTCCCTAAAGGTAGTCTTGTGCCCTTATTTGCCCTGTTAAAAGACAGGACACCACAAGAAGTTATTACAATTACAGACAGCCATAGGGAAATATTTTTCCAGTTCCAAAAAGCCCTGGATAAAGTTTCTCTAAAGAGGTATTCTATTAATGAGACCATTTTTCCCTTTGGTTATTTGCAGGTGTCATGTTAATTTCTGCAGTTTTAACTCAAAGTGGGGAGCCATTAGAGTGGGTTCACACTCGCCTGGGAGGCACACCTCGGGTGTACACTCAAGCAGACCAACTTGCAGATGCTATTGTGAAGGGAAGTATGCAAGCCCAAAGACATTATGGACTTGACCCTCACTCCATTGTTTTTCCTTTTTGGATGGCATATGTTGAGTGGCTCAATCGAGCCAATGCTCGTCTTGCTCTCTCCTTGGAGGAATTTCTAGGCCAAATTGACTGCCATTATGGGCCATCCAAATGGACTGTCATTTTATGGCGATTTCCCCTCAAAATGCCATCTCTATTTTCTTCTATGCCTATTCCTGGCGCCCTCCATGTTTTTACTGATGGAGGTAAGGCAGGCTCTGCGTATGCAGCCTTTGAGGAGCAACAAAAGACCCTGAGCCAACAAAGATTTCAACCTTGTCAAGGGTCAGCACAATATAAAGAAATGCTGGCCATAATTATGGCCCTTCAGGACATTCAAAACCCCTTTAATTTGTATTCTGATAGCCTATAAAACAAAAAAGGGGGAGTTAGCCCCCATATACAGTTACAGAGAGCTTTGTTTACCATTAACATTTTAAATTTTTCAAAAGAGGCAACTGAATCCAGATTTCAGAAGCACTGGGGACAACTAAACCCTAAGCCCCAAGTGAAAGTCAGGTGGAAGGACCCCCTGACACAACAATGGAGAGGACCTGACTCCCTAGTTACTATGGGCAGGGGATTTGGATGCGTTTTTTCCATAGGGGAGACAGCCCCCATTTGGATACCTGCCAGGAACCTTACGTTTTAACCCATATCCTCTATACAAGAGGATGCCTAAGAATAAGCTAACCAACAAGGAAAGAAAAACCGGCCATGGCCGAGGCTTGTGTTTAAAGAGAAAAGCCAGAAAGACAATTACTAACCATCCCCAAGGGCAACCAGCCCTTGAGAAGCTCTTGTGTTCTCTAACAATTGCAGATGGCAATACTCCAACTGTTGGCTATCCTGACTCTCCAAATCCTGGGAACGGCCCTATGGAATCTGCATCAACCTCAACAGGTGACCTGGGCAGTGACCAACGCTGGCAATGCAGAAATCGTCAATAGCACCACAAGAGAAGCTGTCCCTTTGACCTGGTGGCCTGACCTTCATTTTGATCACCACCCTATGGACTGTTTAATATTTTTGTAGGAGTTAATTATTTTAATGTCACCTGTTTTAATTGTTCTTTTACTAATTGCTTGTATAGCGGCATTGAATCCGTACTTATTGTTAAACAACCACCTTTTGTTATGCTTCCAGTTTAGATCTTGTCCAACCCTACAGGCAAATAGCTGGATTAAACAATCCCGACCTCTGGACTCTGAAGTGGCAAAGACTGCTATCCTATCCTTCACTAGTGTTAAAGGGCTAGTAGTGACATTTCCTGGCCTAGTAATGCTTTTTTCTATGCCTTCCTTGCATTATACGTGCATTGCAAAACTCTCATGAGCTTAGCCAGCCAGTTATCAAGCTCCAAGTGAATGAATTCCCCCCCTCCAAGAGGAATCGCAGCCAGAGACAGGTAAGAGGGTGTGTCAGTCTTAGCAACCTAAGACAGGGCCTTCAGCTTCGCTCTGAAGAATTTCCCAATGACAGTTAAGGCAGACAAGGCGATCCACCCAATCTAAGACAGGCAGGTTCACTTCTTTAAACAAAGATGGGGGGGGAGAGGGAGATGATGTTGGGAGCCATTAGGAGCTGATAGTAAAGCTCAAAGGTCATCTTGACCCCTGTGCTAGCTTAAAGACACATACAAGGAACTGGCTTACTTAAAAGACACCAGGAAATAATTGAACTGCTTCGGACATTTCTAACTGTGGTGGGACTGATGTTTATTACTGTGCTAGGTGGGGATGTGAGGTAACTGGGACGGGCTCTTGGATCATGCACAAGAGCCCTCCCTATCCTTGTCTGTCAAATCTCAACCCCAGAGTTGCCTGGAACCCCCTGTGTAGCCAATGCTATCCTTACCAATGTAATCCTGTTAAAACAACCATAACAGAGGAGGGAAAAGCATAACTAACTGGGGGGTGGGTCTGCCATTAAAACAAAAAAAGGGGGAATCTGTAGAGCACATGGGCAGCAAAGATGGCACTGGGAGAGAGTAGAGTGGGCAGAGCCCAATTGACCTTCCGATCAGTGCCTAACCAGCGTGTGTAGGCTTAGGGTTATGATAGGGTGTGATCTTGAAAGTGATTGGTTCCTCTTCCTCCCATGCCATGCCACTGCCCTTTTTTGGCTTTAAAAAAGGTGGCTCTCTGTTAATAAACGAGTTTTCTACCTGCTGGATTTGGCTACCCGCTGTGTCTGATTGTCTCCTGGGCTGAGGGAGGCTGGGGAACAGGTGAGCACCACACTTACCTTTCCTCCGCCGCGTCCATCTTTCGTGGGATGGACGAAGACACACCACACCTATACAGATGGCAGAGGATGCTAATGAAAGCGTCCCATAGGTTGAGTCATTAATGTAACCAAATGGAAAAAAGAGTATATATTTATTGCTAATTCAATTTTTCTGAAAAGCTGCAATGTCATCATTTGGTTCAAATTTCTATTCTTTGGCTACATAGTGTCATTCAGTGCACATAAATGCAAATATGAGCCAGGAACTGGTGGCTCATGCCTGTAATCCTGACTACTCAGGAAGTTGGGATCTGAGGGTTGTGGTTCACAGCCAGCCTGGTCAGGAAAGTCCAAGAGACCCTTATCTTTAATTAACCTCCAGAAACCTGGAAGTGGTGCTTTAGCTAAAGTGGTAGAGCACTCAACTGGAGCTGAAGAGCATAGGGATAGCACCCAGGATCAGAGTTCAAGCCCCACAACCAACAAAAAATGTGAAATATGACTTTAATTTTCCCCCAAAGGAACGACAAGTTCTTCCCAAGCAGAAAAAAATAATTCCAAAATGATTCAGTGCACCTACTTCTGCTGAGTTACTTAAGTTATGGCTTTTTTTTCCCTGACATAGTCTTTTCTTTTAAAAATTGTCAAATATTAGGTTTATAATAAACTTCATGTAATATTTCTTTTTTCAAAAGAGAAATCAATACAGTTGATGTCACTTAGCTATCTTACTATCTTAGTTCAATGCGAACCCAGGCAGGAGAGTCTGTCAACCTCTTATCTCTAATTAAACACCAAAAAACAAGAAGTGGAGTTTTGGCTCAAGCAGTAGTGTACTAGCTTTGGGGGCAGGTGTGCAGGAAAGACAATTGTTCAGGGACAGGATCCAGCCTCTGGGTCAAGCCCCAGAACCAGCACAAACTAAACGAACAAGCAAAGAAAAAAATCCTAGATATTTCTTTGAGACCCTCCTTAAAGGTGCATTAGTCTGAGAAGAGGCTACTTTTATTTATCATACTCACTGGATCTTGCTTTTTTGGAATCTTTATTGCTCTGGAGAACTCACGACCAGATTAAGGAATTGATAAATGTCTCCTGCAACAAGAGAATCTCATGGGTGAAACATCCATCCATAAGACACTTAAAACCTCCATGTCTTTGTTTCTTTGCTGTAGAACCCTTTTCAAACAACGTTATTTCCTTTTGTTCTATGCTGGACTTCACATGGCACATTATTTCTTTTTGTAATCCTCTCAACTAGAAGTTTACAGAAAAGTTTTATATGAGTATAGAACACACTCAAAAAAGTCAGGGACAGAGTTTCCTTCAAACCTGGGGATTCTTTACTTGTACAGAAAAAGGAAAGCACAAGTTAACATGAACTTTGTTATTCCTCTATGTTCATTTCCTTTCCTGGGATCAGTTTCCACATCCATTAGCAGTTACCTCCAGTAACAATAGATGATGCTGCCGGAGTTATGATGAATGTTTTCTCGCTTCACTGAAATAACAACAGGACACCTTTGGACCTGAGGTAACACGTCTTTCAGAGACAACTTAGTAAAGAGAAAATATGAAATTTATGTTGCATATAAATACCTTATCAATGAGTACATTGAGTTCAAACTTTGTAAGTTCTCCATAAATTAAGGCGAATTTTAAATGGGAAGGTTCTCAGATCATTCTTTTTGTGAGTGCATATGTTGCGCATTATTTCCCAGGTGTACATGCATTAACAGTAAGGGAAACAAGAGCAATAATAGGAGAAAGAGAAGTTCTGTGTTTAAGTATAAGGGGTCAGTATACTATAAAAGACTCTACAAATAAGACAACATTGAAACAATAAAGCCAAGTCCAGTATTTCGATTTATGGGAGTGATATGGAGAAAGCATTACTCTCAGGTGGCACACGAATTATGAGGGCACTCCCTTTCTAAATCATGCTTGCTAATAAAGCAACTTTGTAGAAAGAAGAATGGAAGTATAATTCTGCTTCCAATGAAAGTCAGATATAAGAGCATGGACATAACTGGAAAAAATATTCCATCTCGAGAGAGCAGGGATTATACTAGCAATGAACTGGTGGATAAGATGACATTTCTTTTTCTATCCTTTACTTATATATATTTTTTGTTTGTGGTGGTCTTGGCAATTGAACTCTGGGCCTGGGCACTGTCCCTCTGCTATTCCGCTCAAGGCTAATGCTCTACCACTTGAGCCACAGTGCTGCTTCCAGTTTTCTTGCAGTTAATTGGAGAAAAGTGTCTCAGGGACTTTCCTACCTGGGCTGGCTTTGAACCCCAGTCCTCAGATCTCACCACCACCCAGCTTAGTATCACATTACTAATAGTGTACACTCAGCATATGTAATGTTTATGTTCATCCATCTTTATATGAATTTTTCAGTTAAAAATCTGGGCTACATTATAGACTTTACACTCACAAAAGTGTTTGTAGTTTAAAAGTTGATTCTACGGGATAAACAAAACCTAAGAATGTAAAGGAGTCTGGGAAGTTCAGTTTACATCCAGCCTGGACAGAACAGTTTTTGAGACACTATCTATAATTAACCAGCCAAAATCTGGATTGGAAGAATGGCTTAGGTGATGGAATATGAGTCATGAGTAAGAATGATGAATAAGAGCTTGAGGCTTTTGCATACATACATATTAACATACACATACACACAGAGGCAATTATATATGCACACATAAATACACAAATGAAGCAACTCTCAGAGTATGTAGAAAAGTTAGAAAACAATAGAAAATATGTCCTGAGTAAGACTAGAATCAAGTGATAATTTTTAAAATTAGAAAGTCTTCAAGTGAACTTTCTTCAAAAAAGTTTGAGAATATTATCTAAGTTGGGACCAGAAATAGTAAGAGAGTCAAGTAATCATTATTAAGGGGATCAGATCCATGGAGGAATGAATCAGAGACCCCGCAGGTGCATTTGAAAATGTTCGTATCCTGTGTCAAATGTTAGAATATCTTTGAAAATAGTACATGAACAGTCTGAGAAGTCTAGTGGATAATATCATTAGAGAAGTTCAGAACTGATAGTCTGTATCTAGATTAAATAAAACAAGAAACTATACCAAGGCAGTGTGATACAAGGCTAGAATTCTAGCACTCAGACTAAGACAGGAGATTAGAGAGTGGAATTACATAGTGACACCTTCCATATACCAGGTAATATAATTTTGTCTTAATAAAACAAACCAAACAAGAAAAGAGTGCACAGTTGGAAGTTTGGGCTAATTTTGTCACTATGATTTGAGAAGTAAAGTTTCCTATTGCAATTTAACTCATATATAATCCTCAGTTGTGTTTTAAATGCAATCTTCATTACAAAACATTTCTAGATGCAAAATGGCTCATTATTCCCATGCAAAATTCCCATCCAAAGTTATCATAATTCTGTTGGATTCCAAAGAATTAATGCAGGATTACAAAAGCTTAAGCCCAGAGAAAAAGCAAAGTTCGACTAATGTAGGACTTTGTAGATCTTGCTAAATTAGAATTTAGATTTAAATTAAATGTTTTTAATTTCATATTCTGTAGGATACTACAAAATTCTTTTTAATAGAGGGTTTAATTGACAAATTCACAAATGATTCTTGCATTCTATTTGCCTAGAATATTCTTTCAAGTGAGTTTTAATTAGAATTTAGTTAATAGATAATTCTAACAGTTCACGTATGAAATGATAATGTGAATAATATAGACACAGTTGCCAACAAATAGATTACATAAATTTATAAATTTAGAAAGACAGCAATTTTTGAGGTTGTGGTATAGCATGCTATAAAGAGAATAATTGTGTGACATCTTCTTTCTTCTACCTGCATGTAACACAGGAAGCAATTTCCTTAATTAGGTACCTTTGTGTACAATGAGAAAAAATGCATAGGTTTGGAATTTGTTTTTGTTTTTGTTTTATTGGTTTGTCCTAGTGCTTGAACTCTGGGCCTGTATACTGTCTCTGAGCCTGTTTATGCTCAAGGCTCCTGCCCTTCCACTTCAATTTCAGTGCCACTTATTTCTGGCTTTTTCTGAGAAGTTTATTGGATATAAGAATCTACGGAACATTCCTGCCTGGGTGGGCTTTGAACTGTACTCTTCCGATCTTAGCATCCTGAATATCTATGATAGTTAAAAAAGTATAAATATAAATAATATTTGCAAGTATTTTGATCCTAAGAATACTACTGGTGGAAAAATGATACAGCCCAGTTTATTGTGGTGTTCTTTCCAGAACACGGAGGTCATCACATTAACAGAGGTGTAGTATTTTTTCACAATAGAGATAAGATATTTGTGATGTGAATTAAGGGAATTTTGAGGTACACCCTACATGTTGGAAACTGTTGGGCTAGGATGACTTTATGGCATAAATCTTGGGATTTATGGTCATAGAAATAATAGCTTACTCTGATAAACAATTGCTTACTCTTGAAGAATTAATTATTACAGATGCTTTATAGTTTTATCCTATACCAGAATGTGGCTATTTTTCTGTTGACTTCTCAATCTGTAACATCCCATTGGAAATTGAATCTATTGCAGAATTTCATAACATGCAAACAAATATGGAAAGTTCAGAATTTGAAAATCAGTAGTTATCAGTCATAGGAATTTTGAAGAACACATATATTCTCTCCTCTTAGCAATGTATTTTCTTTTAAAAGTTATGGATTTCTATAGAATTACAATCTTTTTGGTTTTGGTATGAGAAAGTACTAAATTTATTCTTTTTTCAAAATATTGGCAAGTATATTGTGAAAATATTGTCTAGTTGGATTCAAGTTGATGGTCCTCTGATTAAAAAGGGGTAATTAATTCAAATTAGATGCCAAATAGTATTGTTTTTTAAAAAGTTACTACACAAAGAATAATATTACTTTACCAATACAGTGAAATTATATTTCATGCAGCTTATTTTTTAAATTTAATTTTATTGTCAAAGTGATGTACAGTGGGGTTACAGTAATTGTAAAGTAGTGAATACATCAATTTTCAAAATAGTTACCCCTCTCTCATTTTTCTTACAGTTTTCCTTCACCCCCAAACCCCTCACAAGTTGTAAGGTACATTTCCAACCTATTGTCTTGTGAGTTTTTCTATTGCATTGGTTTGCCCTTTGTCCTTTGTCTCACCATTTTGTTGTTCATATTCCCTTCCCTAATTAAGGTAAAGGTATACACAATACACAGGGTATCAAAATCAAATACAACAGGGGATAAACCATAAGGGAAAACCCCAAAGAAAATAGAAATCACATAGTACATTAAAAACAACAACTGCAAATAAATATCTGTTTCCATATCTTGGAGTTCATTTTGCTCAGCATCAGCTTATATGAACATATATAGGCATTACAAAACCACTGGAAAATAATATTTTCACGGACACTTTATCATGACAACAATGTAAGTGTTTTTGATGGTAAAGGTGGAATTAAGATTGGTGAATTCGCAATTCTGATAAAGGGATTTCAAAAAAGTTAAAAAATTCTGACAGGTAAATTTTAACTGTTCAAATTTTTTAACAACTTTGCCTATTAAGAAAATTTAAAAATGACTGGAAAAATAGGCTTTCATGCAAAGAAATCCATGGAGACTAAGCTGAGAGGGAACAATGTGGGTGAAGATGGCTCATTTTCACAGTAAAATAACAAACCTCACAAACCTTGCTGTAAATCCTGTAGGTTCCCTTGAGAATTGTCCTTACCCAGGAAACATATTCTCACTGTGAAACAATGTTGTACTGGAATTTAAATTCAAATTTCTTATAACATGTGGAGTAGATGGGGACAAACAACTCGTTTAAGGATTCAGGTGGACCTGTTGCAACAATGAGAAGTACAAAATGTCATGTCAAAACCAGCTTTACAATGCCGGTGTGGGGGGGGGAGGGGGGTATAATTGGGTGGGGGGAGGGGGGTAAAATTGGGTGGGGGGAGGGGGGAGGCCGGGAAGGGAAGTGAAGGGTAAACAAAGGAGGAGGCTGCAATGCTTGGTAAGAAATGTATCCATTATCCTGCCCATGTAATTGTAGCCCCTTTGTACAGTATGTTCTCAAATAAAATAAAATACAATTAAAAAAAAAAAAAAAAAAAGAAAATGAAGAATGCAAAAAAAAAAAAAAAGGCATCAAAATTTATGAATTGACTTTTAATTACCAAACAGTAATTCTCTGAAAAAGATGATTTGGGTCAAAATATTTAGGGAGAAAGTGCCCTCCACAATGAAAGCAGGTATTGGGTATACACTATTCTGTTTATAATAGTTTCCACAATGTCTTTGCATGTGAAGCACTGAAACACAGAAAAAAATTCTGGTTGGATATCTTAAACCAATGATTTCTCATTTCTACGTAGCTCACAAAATATAATATCCTTATTAACATGACATAGTGAAGACTTCTCTTATTACATAAGCCAAAAAGTTTTGGGATCAGAAAATAATTGAGCAAATAAGAAAACACATTCTTAGAAGCCCTGGCTAAGTGTATTGATTTCAGCAGTAGAGGGATTCCAAAACTTTTTGAAATAGATTGTGTTAATATTTTTGCTACGTAAAGTGATTTTACAGAGCCTATTTGGCTCACCACAATGCAGAACAGATTGAGTGAAGACATGAAAATAAATTCCACATCCACATAAAAGAGGTTAAAAAGAAAAACCATGATGATGGAGCAGTGGGGGATGCCTTCTAGTCCTTCAGCTTCACAGGATTTGAAGCCAAGAAGCTGTGATTAATTGGAAATCAAGCAAGAGCTAAGAGGAGAACATAGAAGTAGGACAAAGGATTATTGTCCGTTGTAACAGACACTGTCACAAAGTATGGATGATTTAACTCTATTCTTCTCCATATATCTTGTTGAGCAAATGCAAGACCAAGAGAAAAATAATCTATTGAAATAATTTTACAAAGGATAACTTCACTGTTCCTCATATGGTATCTAAGGAGAGTCTTTTTATTGTGAAAAAAACTGTACAGAGGGGTTACAATTACATGGGCAAGATAATGAATACATTTCTTATCAAGCATTGTAGCTTCCTCCTTTGTTTCTCCTTCCCATCCCTTCCCAGACTCCCCCCTCACCCAAGCCTCCCCTCACACACTAACCCCCCAACAAAGTTGTAAAGTTCGTTTTCGAAATGACAAATTGTACTTCTCATTGTTGCAATGGTCCACCTGTATCCATATTTAAACGACTTGTTTTTCCCCTTCCCCTCCACAAATTATACCGACATCAAATACAGTGAAAGCAGGGGTTATACTGTGGGAGAGGGACAGACAAAGCAACAAAGAAATAATCATATAAATGCATTAGAAACAAATGCATGAAATAAAAAAAAAACATTTAAATACATATCTTATTGTTCATTTTCCTAACATCACCTTATCTGACCTTTTCTACTTGACTCATACATATACTAACTATTGAAAATAAGGGAAACCATGGGACCTATGTTTCTTTGGGCTTGGCTTACTTCACTTAACATAATTTTTTCTTAAGTCTAAGGAAAGTCTTAAGAGAGAAGATAAAAGTGGAGTATTCTTCGGTTTCCTCAAGCATCTTGTTAGCAAAATATATCTTTGAGGTTAGAAGTTATTGAATCAAAAAGTGGTGGAGTCCTTATTTTTGTGGGCACTTTAAATACAAAATACTTTCAAGGTAAAAGAAAAAGTATAGCTAAATATTTGTGATCACAGCTTCTTGGACTGTTTTTTCAGAGACAAAGTTTTACATTAGAGTTTGTCCTCATTAATATAGATGTTGGGGTTTTGTGGCAACCAAATGCAAGGGTGAAGTTTAATGCACTCTCTTGGACAAGATAACAGCATGATAGAAAAAAAGGTAAATAATATTTAGTGAATTAGTTTGACTAATTACTTTGCCAGACAAAAAGGAAAGATATAATTCAAAATCACTTGATTTAAAAGAATGACGAAAGAGTAGTGAAGAGAGATGAGAGAAAATATAGAGGACTGTTCTGTCTCCAGTAGTGTAATGGGTGCTTGATCCGTTTCTTCCAATCTATCTTCACAAGCTATCAAGTGTGGCTTAGGACTGGAGTATCCAGTGCAGTGAAAGAGAACTCACAGAAGAAAATATTTGCAGCAGATGCAGATGATTTATAACCTTAGAAAATCTATTTAAATCTGTTCAAAATTTTCTGCTACCCCAAACTTCCCTCTTTGAACAGTTTTGTTTCCTTTTCCCAAGACTACCCTTCATTAAATATTTAAAATTTTGAGAGGTCATATTTATCCTCTCTAGAGGTTGCTGTTTGCTTGTGATTTTTGTGTGTTTTTGTTTTTTGTTATGTTTTTAACTGAATTTCAAAATGTTGAGCAAGTGTATTACAATAAATGTCTATCTAATTGTCCAATGCTCCTGGGTCAGAATGACTCCTTCTATCATTCTCAACCAACCCCTTTTTCCAAGATTTATTTCAGATTTACCACTTCTTTTGTCACATGTGTACATTGAGTATTCTAGCTGTACTTGCCCCTTGTTCCATTTTTTCATTCATTCTATGTTTTTACTATTATTCCTTTCTGGTTTAAACTTCCTGATAGTCATTCTGTTAAACTATCTGTTAATACTTTGAGAGGTTTATATACATTCCATGGAGTTTCAATCCTGCATATACTTGAATGTATGTCAGCTTATATTTCCATATTTCATTCATCTGCAATAACAATTTGCAAGACTGGAGATGTGCAGCCCCTAGACATGATAATATTCTCATTCATTTGGAAGATTAATCTTTAGTCAACAAGAAAGTTTAAAAATGGCTAAGAATGTATTCCTAGCTACCAGTTTTTATAAATGGCTTTGTACAAAGTTTTGTGATTATTTTATTTGATATGGGATAATATTTTCTACTACCTATAAGTTTTGGAAAAAGAAGAAAACTAAAATTTACTACTATAGAGGAATATGATAGAAATAGAAGACAGATTTTATATTTGTCACATCTCTGATGAGTACCCATATTCAAGATTTAAAGTCTTATTTCATACTATGTTAGACAGATAGGGAAAACATAAAACAACATATGATAAGACAACTATTTGTGACTTTTTAAAATGTACCTTATTAAATGATGAAATTGACTTTAGTAGCTAGTGTTTGGGTTTGAATTATGGGAGGTTGATCTATTTAACACATTTCTGGAAGGCACCTACTGAACAAAACAAATGGTGGGAGGTACTATTTCTACACTTTAATGAATGGTTGAACGTGTTTGGCATTAGTGCTGGGTAAATAATTCATCTCTATTGTAACTTGCTCCCTACACTTGTAAAACTTGTAATGTCACTTATTATCATCTACTTGTCAAATGTTATTTCGGTGAATGTGATTTTTAAAAGTTTTGAAAAAGAATATATTTTCAGGAGATTAAATTTACATTATCATTGGCTTGAGAGTGATAGCATTTTACACTACAGAACCAAGATTTACTGTAGTACCAGTAGTTTGAAGCATTAAGGATCTTCTCAATTAATGTTTTTCTGAATTATAATTGACCTGTAAGTCAAGTTTTCCTAGCCTTGGTAGACCAATTATGAATCTATCGTTCCCAGAACAATTTTTTGGCCTACTTATACTGGACTGAAATCTTTCAATAATCATTAGGAGAGGGGTATTAAAAATAATTTTGTGACATTTGTGATCTTGTTCACTCATATGGGCTGGGCATCTGTAAGTTTAAAGTTGTAATTACTGTACTTTCTCTCAGATATTGTGATCTCATCTTTCATTTTAAGTTGTCTTGCATTTCACAATTGCTTACTGCTAATTCCTGTGCTGTAAGGAATTGGGGTCCCGAAATACTATAGGAAATGAGAAATTGAGATGGATTTTCAATTACTTTCTGTTGGCATGTTGCATGGGCCTAGGTGAGAAATCTTGCCCTTGTTATCTGATGATGTGGATAACTGGGACCTGGGATCCTAGGACCCTTGGGTCCTGAAGAAGAATAATACCTTGTAGACATCATATCAGCAAAATTTGGGTATAATCATTACGAATGCTTCAGAAGTATGGAGAAAATCAGTTTGGGACCAGTGAGTTAAAACAATAAACAGAGTAGCAGCGTAAAATCCCTAATAGATTAGAGGAAAACTTTTTTTTTTTTTTTGCAATGTGAATTCAGAAGACCAAGAACACTTAGAATGTATCACAAGTTTATACCAAAGATATTGCATTGATATTTTTATTACTAATATGTATTGTAAACCTAATTATTTGTATTCCAATACTATTTATTGGAATAAATAGCTATTTATTTGTCAAATTATCAATTAATTCTAGTAAGTTTCACTGTGTGAAATAAAATATCAACAAATATAAATATAAAATGTATAACTATATGCAAGCAAAAGGCACACGTTTTGCAATATTCTGTTGTGGTTAGAGTATCAAATTATTTAAAGTATTTAAAGTATTATTTCATTATCTCTACCTCAGTGTTTGGTAGAGTTGGACCTAAAGCTTTACCATTTGAAGATTTACAGCCTAGTGGCAAGAGGAAACTCTTTGATTAAAACATTAACAATTTTAGGCCTAATATCGAGGAGAGACATATAGACTTCTCTTGTAACTCTGAAAACATTTGGTGATAGAAAGGCAGTAGTGTTAATTGCTGCCTGGTTGGATGGTAGACGGGCCAGAACATTAGTTAATCATGCATATGAACAATTTTTTCACCTTCTTGGCTTTAGATACTTTTGAAATATTAGGTATAATAACCAATTATATTTTGATAAAATACCTTCTAGTCTAAACATTTCTATCTGAACTGTTCCTGTCACTATAATCCCATGTAATTAAGATTAATTTTGTTCCAGTAAGAAAATCTATGCTGTCAGGGTAAGATATTCTGGTTCGTCTTTCATAAATGGAAGAAAGATAAAGGGTCAGGTAGACATTTGTGCCAATAAGATCTCATTTAGGAATTTTTAAGCTGCAGAACTTTAGAAGTATTTCTTAAGCAAGGCTTACTTTGAATCCATTAGCTCCACAAACTAACTCAGCTGAAAAATAAGTACTTGAAAAGCCATCACCTTTGGACCTAGCTTTAAATTCTTCAAAGTATGATGAAATCTAAAATGAAAAATACTTAAAATACTCATTAACAAAAAAATTGCAAATGTGAGCAATCTACCAAACAATATAAGTTTTTTTTCCAATATACACAGAATTTTAGAGAAGTAATATCAATAGCATTTTTAGGAACAATAAGGTTTCCTAGTTACAAATAGTCAACCAAGGATATATGCCTGTATAAAGATTGCATCATTAGCTACTTAAATTTAGAGGATACTAAATGCTTCAACAGCACGTCTACCCAAATTACAATACAAAGATTAACATGGCACTTGCACAAGGATGATATGAAAATTTGTGTAATATTCCATATTTTTCATTCTTCAGATGCAAGAAATGAAAAACAGTTATTAAAAATTGATTACAAAAATACAGTTGTAACGATACATGTAATTCATTGAATTGAAAGTTAGTTTGACATCAGTGTATTAAATCATCACCTTAGAAAAGCCTTTACATAGCATAACCTTTACAAAACATTTGAAATTAGATAACATTTTCATTTTATCCCAAAGAAATAAAATACTATAAGGACCTAGGGAAAAAAAAGGAATCTTAAACTGTTTCTATATGGAATGCTATCTGAAATGACACATTTATTAATGAACCTATATATTATGAAAAAATGTAGAATTAAAAGTATTATATCTAGGAGAGAATGAAATAGATTATGGATATTATACAAAAAGAATACAGATTACATTAAAATATCCTTTTTCAGACAAGAAATAGAAATATCTTTAGTTTCTGTATTACTCATTTCAACAGATAAGTTAAAATTATTTCTGATTATAAAAATCACAAACTCTGCAGACATCATTATTGATGTATACAAACAAATCTTGAATACATTTTGACATCAAAGTCCGGAAATTCACTTGGAAGAATAGCCTGGAATCCATGAATTTTTGAAGTAAGATATTAATGTGGCTTTTTGTGTGAAAATATTTTGTACGGACACAAAGTTGGATTGGCATTTTTGAAATTTAAGAAACTTAACCATACCATTATGACTTAGGAGAAAAATATTTGCAGCCTTCCACAACTTCAAAGAGGTAGTGATACATACTTTTCCTTTTGGCAATATCAAATGCAGCTTCTTCCAAGTTGTTCTTGACCTGGTTTGATATAATATTTCAATAGAAAGAGATCCCGCATACCTTTGTTATTTCTATTCCCAGCAGCAAGATACAAAGTTGTCAAGAGTTCTTAAGTTTGGGCATTGGTATCTGCATCATGATGAAGTAAGAAAGAAGCCACTCTGGTATTATTCCACATATAAGCACTATGCAGGGGTGTCCAGCCATTCACAGTTATTGCATGAACAACTGCCTTGAGCCAACAACTCATGGACAATGTCTAAGTGTCCACTGTAGGCTTCCTGATGAAGAGAGCTATAATCATCATCATCCCTAGTATTCACATGAGTGGCCTTTTTGGAAAGTAGTCCCTGCACTGTAGTAAGCCGATTATTTTCAACAGCCCAATGAAGAAATTTGCTTGGATACTTCTCCATTTTTTCTAGTAAATGATACCATTCCTCACTTTTTCATCTAGTTCCTTGTCTTCATCAGAATTGCCTAACTAGAGACTTTGAGTACCAGTGGGAATGAGGTGTACATGTTTTCCCCAATAGTTCACATTGGTTGAAGTAGTCAGAAAAATCCAGTGAATTTTCTACATCTATTTTTTCACCATGATTTTTTTCTCTTTTTTCATTTTTACTATTTGAAATTATTCTAACTGGAGAGTAGGGAATGGATAGAGAGCAGAAGAAATAAATGCAAAAACAATCTTCACAGAAGCAAATTCTCAGAGCTATTTCATGACTTTGAAAAGGATAAAGTGGCTGAAGTTAGTATAAATTTAGAAGTATGAAAATGGGAGGGGGGACCAAGATGGCAATGGGTCAGTAGGGAAACGCCACAGCTTTCCCCAACCAAAAAGAGAGTTCGAGTTCCTAAGCTTAATCTCCCTAAGAGACCGACAAAAACAAAAAGATGAACACCCATAGAAACACAGGAGGTGGAAAATAACAAAAAAGAAAGAGAGAAAAAGAACTTCATAACAGAGAAGTGCGAAGACTCCTCTCCCAATGCTTACTGGTGTTGAACAAGTCCAGCAGGGGCTGCTGGAGTCCCAGAGACAAAGGAGGCTGCCTGCAGATCACCCGCGCAGAAGGACTTAAGAAAGAAAGAAACAAAGAACTTCCACTCCTCTGGTCGAACCACTATTAAATAACCCCATGCTGCTGATCACATGTATGGTGTATATGTGTACACCATTATATGTTACAGACCGTGATAGACAATTTGCTCTAGGAAAGTTAGAATGAGTTTGTGACTTTAAATGAGCATCATCATCCCAAAATACCGTGAAAATTGGGAAACTTTGTAATCACTTCATCACAATAAAAAAAAAAAAACACCAAAAAACTACAAGTGGAGCTATGGCTCAAGTGGTAGAGCATGAGCCTTGAGCTGAATTGCTCAGGGACAGCTGCCAGGCCTAGAGCTCAAGCACCACACCTGACAAAAAAGAGAGAGAGAGATCTTTCATGTGATTGATTCTAACATATTTATAAAATTATGTCTTTATTGCTTTGTATGTCCCTCCCCTATGGTATAACCCCTGGTTTCACTATATATGAAGTTGGTGTATGTGGAGGGGAAGGGAAAAAAAACAAATCCTTAAAACAGAGATACAGGAGGACCCATTTCAACAATGAGATGTACAATACTTTATGTCGAAAAAAGAACTTTACACCTTTGGTTGGGGGGACAGTGGGGAGGACACGAAGGGATGGGAAGGGGAAACAAATGAGGAGGCTACAATGCTTGATAAGAAATGTGCTCATTATATCTTACCCATGTAATTGTTACTTCTCTGTACAGTATTTCACAATAAAAAGAAGTATAAAATGACAAAAATATAAAAAGATATTCATATATTTCATTATATAACCCAAAGCAGAAAGCAAATATTGTTTAGATTATTTCTTAAAGCACAGTCTTTCAGGAGCTGGGAAGGTCGCTCAGTGGTAGAGTGTTTGCCTTGCATGCATGAGGTCCTGGGTTTGATTCGTCAGCAACATATAAGAAGAAAAAGACAAAAGTGGTGCAGTGGCTCAAGTGGTAGCACCATCTTTGAGCTGAAAAGCTGAGGGACAGCACTCAGGTTCCAGAGTTCAAGCCCCACAAAAACAAAAACCAAACCAAAAAACTAAACAAAACACAGCTCTCACATTTGTAGCCTCAATTCTGTAAAGACACTGCTTCAGTCTAGGACTAAGATTTTAGGTGTAGACATTGATCAACACTTCTGATTCATATTTCTACTTTAGAAAATTTTAAATCAATATTTTGTTTCTAATTTTTCTCTTTGTACATTCACATGAACCTATAAAAAATGGTGTGGACATCCCAGTAACATTCTCAAAGTACCTCCTGATGATGAGTTATGAAAAGTTGTATTCTATTACAAAAAGGAAAACAATGCTACAAATAAAAAAAACTAATAATTAAATATTAATGGTTAATAAAATAAAAACCAAACACCAGTGTTTCCAGTTTTTGAAGTGTTTTACATATTAGATTTTACTATTTACTCATATTCCTGTACATTTAAAACTGACTAAGATTATGATGTTCACAAGAGTTTTGTAGGCTACGAGTAGCCTTCAAAGTTACCCACTAAGGTTACTCTTTCTTTATGGCTCATCTCATCATTTGTATATGGCTTATATCATCATTTGTTCCTCACTAACATGAAAAGGAAGCCCTCAAGTTTTAACCGAAACTGTGTAGTTAAAATCGTAACTCTTCACTGTTTCTTTACACAGATTTTGTAACTTCTCATAGTAAAGTTTCTAAAAACTCTGAAATGTTCATACTTAGTAGTATATGTCTGCTACCATAAATCTTAAATACTTTATGGAAAAGTTTTATGACCTGCCGAACAGTCTTAATTTTGGCATATATAAGCAAATGCCAAATATTAAACATATTTAAAACAATAAAACTTTTAACAAAACTTAGCACTTGCTACAGTGCTCATTATGACAGATGCCATGTATAGAATAATGAATTTCTATCCTTACACATCACTTGAACAACAAATATCTGGAATTATTTTGTTTTTGACATATCTAACTTGACTTTATTCTTAAATGTGTGCTTATTTAAGAAATATATGGTTCTAAAATTTCACGACGTCTTTTGAACTTATTTTTTGTTGAATTATCTACTTTAGAAAAATCAATTCCAAAATGTTCTGTGCTCAGTTTGGCAGCACATACACTAAAATTGGAAAAATATAGAGAAGATTAGCATGACCCCTACGCAAGGATGACATGCAAATTGATGAAGATTTCCACATTATTACAACAACAGATGCTGGAGGGGATGTGGACAGAAGGGAACCTACTCCATTCTTGGTGGGCGTGAAAACTTGTTCAACCACTTGGAAAGAAGTATGGCGGTTCCTCAAAAGATTCCACATAGAGCTCCCCTATGACCCAGCAATCCCACTTTTGGGCATTCACAAAAATGATCAAACAAGACCATACTATAACTACCAGCAGAGCTATGTTTATTGTAGCATTATTTACCATAGCTAAGATATGGAACCAACCCCGATGCCCCTCAGTAAATGAATGAATCAAGAAAATTTTGTGTGTGTGTGTGTGTGTGTGTATGTGTGTGTGTGTATGTATATATGTATGTATGTATGTTTCTTTCTATCTACACATACATACATATGTATATATATTTGTATATATGTATATATATATTTATATATGTATATTTATATACATAAATATAAATATAGATTGGAATGTGTATATATACATATATACATATATATGTATATAGTATATGTATATGTATATATATACATATATATATATATATATATATATATATATATATATATATATATATATATATATATATTGGAATTCTATGCCTCCATCAGAAAGAATGGCATCGCCCAAATTGTTAGGGAATGGAAAGACTTGGAAAAAAAATTATATTTACTGAAGTAAGCCAAGTCCAAAGAAACATATGCCCCAAGGTATCCCTTACTTGCAATAAATAATATAAGCAGAAAACTGGGATAAGCAGAAAAGATCAAAAGCTATATGCATATTACTAGATAAGATGATGTTAAGCTAAATGAACCCCAAGATAAGGACAGTAGTGTTTTTTTTTATTCTTTCTTACTGTTGTTACTAACATATTTATCATGTACGATGTGTTTAGTTTTTGTTTTTTATATGGTCCTCCCCCACAGTGTAACCCCAGTTTTCACTGGATTTAATGTTGGTGCACCTACATCCTGTATATACACTCTCTAATTTGGGAAAGGAAAGGGAAAAATCAAAATGCTTAAATAGATATAAAAGTTGAGCCATTGTAACAATGAGATGCACAACACAATATGTTGGGGGGTGTGGGGGTGTGGGGATGAAAAGTGTGCTTGTGGAGGTGGAGGGGAAGGGATGGTAGAGGAAAAACAAAGGAGGAGTTAACAGTGCTTGATAAGAAATGCACTCATATCCTTGCTCATGTAACTTTAACCCGGCTATACAGTATTTTTACAATAAAAACATTAAAAAATGTTCTGAGATGGAAAAGTTTATTTTATTTTACCCATATAATATTGTTAACAAAGAAATTAATGGGGGGGAGGATTGGGTGGGGGGCCGGGGGGAGGCTGGGAAGGGATGGGAAGGGGAAACAAAGGAGGAGGCTACAATACTTGATAAGAAATGTACTCATTATCTTGCACATGTAATTGTAACCCCTCTGTACAGTATTTTCACAATTAAAACACACACACACACACACACACACACACACACACAAACAAACAAAAAAAAGAAATTAATGGAAAAGACTGACCCAAGGATGTTTAGAGTGTGTGTGTGTGTGTGTGTGTGTGTGTGTGTGTGTGTGTGTGTGTGTTTGTGCATGCCTGCATGTTGGTGTGCTTCAGAGTTTTAACTCAGGGCTTCATGGTCTTGCTAGGCCTTTCCTCTCTAGATTGGTGAGCTACTATATGAGCTACATCTCCATTCCTGGACCTTTGCTAGTTTATTTAAATTTTTGAAAAATAATCTTAGGATTTTTTGCCCTGATTGGCTTCCAAATCTTATCCATAATTCTCAGGGTCCTGAGTAGATATGCAGAATAAACAGGATTACAGGTGTGACCCACCATCACAAGGCTTTCAGAATAATTTTAAAAGTAGAAGAAAATTTACTTCACGGGGGGCATGTTTTATCATTTCCTACTTTTAAAGCATTTTGGAGTGATTATATGTGAATTTATTTCATGTTGGGATTCTTAAAAGAGAGTAAGTGATGATATTTAAAAGTTTTAGTACTTTCTTTTAAAAGGATACTGGAACTGTGGGACAGAAGAAATTTTCCTCTCTTTGGACCTCAATTTATAAGCTCAGCTCTGTGCACGATAACCCAATGTCACCAACACAATCTGTGTTGAAGACAAAATGTGACAGAAAACAATTACTATGGGCAATAATTGCTATGCTATTATTTATTGGACAATATGAATATTGAATTGAGAGTGTAAGAGAATGGAGAGATTTCACCTATCGTTTTTGTATTGCTGAAAGGTTTTTGGAAACTTTGACTCATTTCCTTCCTCAATGTGTGTCTTTGGGCCATGCACTTAGTGCCTTTAATTACAATTTTTCTCAACTCTAAAATAGTAATAACATTAGAATCATAGCAAATGTTTTCTTAAGAACTAAGAGACATAAAACTTGTGAAATACTTAACATAAACTACGAATGAACTTTGAGTTTAGCCAGCAGTTTTTTTTAATACTAAACAGAATGTGATATGTATTACAGAAAGCATTAGATGTAGTAAGCCACCAGAAGTAATGTTATCTATTGACTATGCTCTGCTTCCAAGGAAGCCAGGTGGATAACTTCTCATGCTGTAAATCAAACTGCTTATGTCTTGATAGTGCTAAACTATCAGGGTCAGAATAATGAAGGAATTGTAGACTGAGCTGAGGTCCATATGAAAATGTTCAAAACTGATAAAGCCTAAAAGTAACTAAGAAGTATATTGTGTTTTTCATCATTTAAGTTAAATTGCAAAGAAAGGGAAGACCTAGAAGAATGAATTCTCTTTTTGATAACCTATCATAGGTCCTTAGCAGGATGAACTCTTCCTTCATTCTTGTAGAGGCATCATCAGATGAGAGGAACTCTACTTTTTTGGTTGCTTCTTTCAATTTATTCTTCAGTTTGAAATCTGAACTACATGAGACTGAAAGAAACCAAGGAAAATTAGACACGCAGGCTTTGGAAAAAGCAATCAGAGTAAAATAAACTAAATACATAGAGCCTTGTAAAAGGCTTCACTAAATTGAGTTATATAGTCTCAAGCATAAGCAAAAATGGTGTAAGCAATATCATGTTATTGAAAATTGAAAAATGTTAGGTGTTGCTCAATTTTTTCCTTTCTACTACCTGGAATGTATTATTGATTTTGTATAGAGAGATTAAAGATGAGATTAACAAGGAACTTGATTAAAAATCGATAAAACCTCTGAATAGACATGTTTTCCAATATGCCCTGAAAATCACTAGTGGCTTTACAAAGTTGTGTTTAATATCAATTCTATGCTGGCTTAATGCTGTGTGAACAGAAGTCATTAGAGAAATGCAATTCAAAATTACTATGATACTACTACATAACTATTATAACTCTTAAAAATATTCGAAGGAACTTGGTGTGGTGGTAAAGGCTTGTAATTCCAAGCATATGGGAAGTGGAGTAAGAGGATTTGAGCTTAAGGCCAGCCTGGGATACTTACTGCACATAGCAAAAACATGCCTTTAAAAAAAACTTAAAAGGTAATAATGTTGGTGAGAGTGTAGAGAAAAGGAAAATTTCTACACTCTTGGTCAACATACAGGTTAGTATTCTCATTGTAGAAAGTAGTATGCAGTTTTCTAAAGAAATGCAAAGTTGAAATATCATCTGACCCACCAATCATATGATTAGTTCTCTCTGGGTAACTCGTAAATATATCTGTAGTTCACTGTTATTCACATTATTCACAACAGGCAAGATATAAATGAAAGTTATGTGTTCAACTACAGACTAATAAGCCAACTGTGGCACATGCACAAATATAATTTTCTGTTTCATCCTTAAAATAGCAAGAGATTTCTCCCATTAGCCACAAATTACAATGACCTAAAAGATGTAATCTAAATGAAGTAAAATGTTGCTTTCTGATCCTTGTAAAACCACACACACACACACACACACACACAGACACAGACACACACACACACACACACACACACACACACACACACACACACACACACACACACACACACACCAACCTAAGCAACAGAGAAATTTTTCAAAAAGTAAAGCAACTGGAATTGCTGGGGCATTTAGGTCACAATATAGACAGTAGATATACAGGATGACCAAGTATAGAGTTGTAATGTCTAACGTGAGGATACAAGGGAAAACACTGGCCTTACATAGGAATGAAGCTAAATATGTAGGAGTTGGTCTTCCTTGTAGGGGTTTCTCTTTTAGGTGTTCTTCCTTCAGTAATGGATGAGATGAACGGAATTCTTTACATATACTTGCCTGTTTGCAGAAATAATAACAAACAATATAACAATAATGTTTTCTGCTCAACATGGAACAAAATGCCAAATTAATGTACATGAAATTATCCTTGATATAAACTAATCATTACTAATAAGGTTTCTTTAAGTCTGGCTTCACTTGATGTGATTTTTTTCGACGATCTCCTATTTCCTTACAAATGAGGTGGTATCATTCTTTATGATGGAAGCATAGTATTCCATGTGTATGTATCTGTGTATTTGTGTGTGTGTAACATTTTTTTATCCATTCATCTACTGAGGAGCATCTGGATTGATTCCATATCTTAGCTGTGGTAAATAATACTGTGATAAACATAATTGTGCTGGTAGATTTAGTGTGGCCTTGTTTGTGACCACTTGGGTAAATATAAATGCCCAGATGTGGGATTACTGGGTAATAGGGGATCATGATTATGTACATCATGGATAATCTAAGTAGATGAGCAGAATAGGTCAATTGCTATGTACATATGACCATAAAAGATGATTCCAAGTGAAATGAACTCTAACACATGTTCTTCATTGTTGTTGTTCAAATGTACTACGTGATTTCTTTTTAACTTTTTGTTTTTTCCCCACTTATGACAGACACTATATTTGATTTTGATACGCTGAGTAGTGTAAATATGTTGAGCTGAACTAGGCAAGGGAAAGGGAAAAAACAAAATGTTGAGACAAAGGAAAAAGGGGGAACCTACGTTAACAGCGATACTCACAAGACAATATGTAGGAAATGATCTTGGTGTGGGCATTGGGAGGGAAGAGGGAGAAAAATGGGGGACGGGGTAACAATTTAGAAAAGAAATAAATCTATTATCATACTTACATAAATATAACCCTATTTTAAATTACCTTGACAATAACATATAAATAAAAATAAAATAAAATATTCGAGAGCAGCAATACAGGAGATGGGAGTGGGGGAAATACTGTACTATACAAAGAAAACTACAACAGCTGTGGAGAACAGGAATTTTACTTCATCATAGGAAGTAATAAACTGGCGTACAGATTTTCAGCCTCATGTCAATCACTAAAAAGGGAAAACAAAATGCACAATCAGCAAACCAATAAAATAGAAAACTAAACAATTAAGGTGGAGAGATGACTTGGACGAAGAGAAACAAATGACACAACTAGGAAACAAATAAGAAGCTGGTAAGTTTTAAAAATATTACCCATAATTCTAATAAATGTTTTTGCATCACAATGTGTTAGAACTATACTTCAAATCACAATTTAATAGTATATAATTTTAATAATAGGTTACTCATTATTGATTTCTTAATATTGAATGCTTAATATATAATTTTAATTTCAGCAGCTATAGAAAAGAAGAAAGTGAAGCTAATTTTAATGATATATTTCATGAATTGTAAAATTGAGAAGCATTAGGACTTAAATAATATATATTATTGTTTCATTTCTGTGAATTAATGTAGCACTCATCTTAACGTCAAATAATAGATTATTGCACATGACACTTGGTTTTAGGTGGAAGGGTTCAGCACTGTGGTACTGTGGTACAGTACACGAGAGTATGACTCCTCTCATCTAGCTTAAATGGTGGAAATTTGATTTCTATATGCATGTTAAATACGTGTCTAGGTGATATCTATTAAATTATATACATGAGGAGTATTTCAGATGATATTTAAAATTCATATTCATTAATTAAATTTTTATTATTTTACAAAATAAACATTTATGGAGACTGAATTTCTGAGTAGATGATGGGTTATGTGTGCCAGATTATACATATTGAGGCTTATTTTATATTCCTGACATTGTTTCTACAGTTGGATTTAATTTTCCATAAGGGGTTAAGTGTATTTGTTGGATATATGAAAGTAAACTGAATGTTTATTCCATTAATCCTTTGCAACCTGTCTAATCCCAATATTAATTATCCATGTGCTTGAAGTAATGAAAATAACAACAGATAAAAGCAACAGATATAAATCAGTCTCAGTAGACATGCATTTTCACCTTTATTTTGATAGTTTATCCTCTTTTATACTACAGAATATTATTGGGAAAATGTGCTCCAGGCTGACCACAATTGCAGAATATTATGGTTTGATCTATCATAAGAAGAGGAAGAAAGGGGAACATTCCTTCCAAAATGCTCCTCCCAGGGATGTGATCAGTTTTAATGTGGTAAGTTGGAAATGAACATTTTTCACAGTCAACCTTGAAAAGCCATCTTGATAGACTATTTCTGCTAGTGATTACAGAGGATTATTCATGGATTTGCAAGTATGCCAGATTGCCTCATTTTGAGAAAGATAAAACAGGAATTTAGCCAGCTGTTTTTGTATCTTTAGGAGAATAACACATTGACTGTAGGCCAGGGTATCACTGGGGCCCAGAGAAGCTAATACATTGAATAGTAATCCCAGACCTCTAAAAACAAAACAAAACAAACAAACAAAAAACTTCAGTGAGCACAGCCAGTCAGGGCTGCTATCACAGCCTACATTAAATCAGGCAAAAAACAGAAGCTGAAAGTCATTTAGCTGATAACTAATATATTTCTTATGAGGCAGACTGAAATGAGAGTCCCAAGAGGGGCTCAGAAAGACTGATTAGAGAGATTAAAATTGGTAATACAAAGATTGGAAAATAGAATTCCTTGTAGAACAAATGAATCATAGAATGCCTGTGTGTGTACGGACAAGACAGCAGACCAAATTCCAGAAATGCACATTTTCTTAGAGGTCAGCTTAATGAAATATCAATGGAACTCTTTGAATTCTTAAATATTTGACCACATGTGGAAGAAGGCCAATTGCTGAAGAGAAAGAAAAGTCATCACTTTGTTAGGAGGTCCAATGAAGTAATCAAGCACAGATTTGTAATAAAAAGAGAAAACAATTATTCCAAATGAGGGTCTCATTTGTTTTGATGTAAGTGTTCTTGATTTAGGTGATAGAAATTACCATACAATTGATCCAGTCTCACAACTGAGATGATATTGACTGCAGTATTCCCACATGAAGGAAAAGAGAAAATTTACAAATGTCTGATGAAATGAGTTGAGATGAAGTGTTTTAATAGTGATAGCTGAGGTTTAGACATTGGTGAAGAGATGAGTTTTCTTTTATTAACCCCCATCCCATTTTTAGCCTGATGACAGTGGATCACAGCTGTAATCCTAGCTACTCAGGAAACTGAGATCTGAGGACTGCTGTTGAAAGCCAGCCTGGGCAAGAAAGTCCCTGAGACTCTTATCTCCATTAAACCACCAGAAAACCCAAAGTGGCACTGAGGTTCAAGAGGTATAGCCCTCACCTTGAGTTGAAGAGCTCAGGAACAGTGCCCAAGCCCAGACTTTAAGCCCCTGGACCAACAACAATAAAAACAAATCTCCCTTTTCTTGGACTGCCTACATCTTTTCCTAACATTCAACAAAGCCATTTTATCACCCACTACATTTAAGTCCTATCCTAGCTGCTGCAAATAGGATGATTTGGTATGTTATGTCAAAAGTTTGATATTTGAGGAAACAAATACTAGCAGTGGTAACTTTGCTTCCCGTCCTTGAATTCTGAGCCTGGGCCCTGAACATGGTTATGCTGGTAGCTTTAATGTGAGGTTGGTTGTTATTTATTGGATTACTGCCCATGAGAGGAATTAATGGGTCATAAGAGAGATCTTTGTTTAGTCTTTTGAAGAAACTCCGTACTGCATTCCAGATAGGTTAAAAAGTTTAATTCCCCAACAGTGTAATAGAGTTCCCATTTGGCTACCTCCACGCCAGCATTAGCTATTTTTAGTTTTCCTGATAGTGGCCATTCTAAGTGGGACGAAGTAGAATCTGTCTTGTTTACTTGTACATTTTTTGGCACCTTCTAACTACCATAAATGAATGAATCTATGAAACCTGTATTGCTCTGAGTCTTCATTCCTTTCTCTTTGTAATTTTCCCAAGCCTTTCATTTTCCTTAAGACTGGTGAAAAGTCATCCTTTCTGATGGGTGAATAGAATTCCATTGTGTGTGTGGGGGGGGTGTAAGTGTGTGTGTGTGTGTGTGTGTGTGTGTGTGTGTGTGTGTGTGTGTGTGTGTGTGTAAGATGACAATAGGCACATGAGTTCCTTTCTAAGCCTTTTGTTTCAACTGTAATTTTGTAATTCCATATTAAATTTGGATTGCTTTCTCTACTGCATTGAAGAATATTGTTGGGATTTTGATAGGTATTGCATTGTCAATTGTTTGGGGGCAGTATTGCAGTTTTCACAATGTTAATTCTTCCAACAAGGAGCATTGAAAGTCTTTCCATTTCCTTGAATCTCTTTCAATTTCCTTTTTTGGAATTTTAAACTTTTCACAGTAGAGGTCCTTCACATTTTTAGTTAAATTAATTCCTACTTTTATTGTTGTTGTTTTGTTTTGTTTAGATTTGATTTGATTTTGAGGCTAATACATATGAGGTGTTTTTTTTTGGATTTCAGCCTGTTTCTTCTCATTGTTGGTAACACAGAAAAAGTACTGATTCTTGTGGGTTTTATACCCTGCTACATTGCTGAAGGTTAGCATCACCTTTACTAACTTGAGGTAGGAAGCTATAGGGTCCTTTAAATACAGGATCATTTCATCTGTGAAAAGTGATAGTTTTACTTCTTCTCTATTTAAATTCCCTTTATGTTTTTCTTTTACCTATAGCCCTTCTAGAAAGTCCACTATGATTTTGAAGAATAATAGAGAGAGTAGACATCCTTTTCTCATCCCTGATTTTAATATCTTCATGCTTCTACCATTAGGTACATGCTTATTATCTCTTTTTCATATACATACTTTATATTATATTGAGGAATTTTCCATGCGTTCCTAGCTTCTCAGACATTTTAATCATAAAGTGCTATTTGAGCTTGTTAAAAGCTATTTCTACATCACAATAGACGATCACGTGGTTCTTGTCCCTGCATCTGTTGATGGTGTGCATTATTTTTATTGACAAGTATATTGAATCCAATTGTATCCTAGGATGCATACTGTTTGATCATAGCATATGATTTTTTTGATAGTTGCTGAAATTGGTTGGTGAGAATTTTATTAAAAACTTTTGCATCAATGCTTATCAAAGTGCTTGGTTCATAATTCTCTTTCTTTGATGAGTCCCTATCTGATATGAGGAAGAGTCTAATTCTACCTTCATTGAATGTTTTTGATAATTCCATTTCCTTTCTATTCCATTGAAGAGTTAGATCTGAGTATTGTAAGTTATATGCAGGTCTTAATTTCATGGTAAATCCATTGAGTCCTATATTTTTGTGGTATGGAAAATTGTTTATTGATATTTAATTTTCATTTCTTCTTATGTATCATTTCTTGGTTCAATTTAACTATAGGAAAGCATCAATTTCTCCAAGATTCTCCAGGTGATTGGCATACGATTTTCAAAGTTCTCTCTTATCACATTCACAATTTTGCTAATTTATGTTGTGATGTCTCATTTTTTTCCCACTAATTTTATATATTTGGGTGAGTTCTTTTAGGAGCTCTTAGGAGCTGTGCCTCATCCACTCTTAATGTATTTATCTTGTTCTCTGATAGGGAGCATTTTATATAACCAGTTTCTTTTCTTCTTGATCTTCTCTATGTAGGATATATTTGATTCACTTCTATCCTGCTGATCTGGTGGAGATAAATTGTTTCAAGTTTTCTTTGTCATGAATTTTTTTGGGGGGTGGTGTGGTCGTGGGACCTGAACTCTGGGGCTGGGCACTGTCCTTCAGCTCTTCAGCTCAAGGCTAGCACTCTACCACTTGAGCCACAGCACTGTTTCTGGCTTTTTTCTTTTTTCTTATGTGGTGCTGAGGAATTGAACCCAGGGCCTCAGGCACGCAGGGCAAGCGCTCTACCACTGAGCCACCTTCCCAGCCCCATGAAATATTTTTATATATCCTTTAAATGTAAAGGAGAGTTTGGCTTGGGATCATATTAACGGTTGGTAGTTGTTTGCCTTTAATGTTTGTCGTCTATCATGCAAGCCTCTTTTTTTCCTTTTTACCATATCAGCTAAGGAATCCGTATTTATTCTGACTGTATATCCTTTCTAAATAATCAATCTTTTCTTTATGACACCTTTAAGAATCCTTTCCTTCATTGTAGGGCACATGGGCAGCAAAGATGTCACTGAGAGGGAGTTGAGTGGGCAGAGCCCAATTTATTGTAGAGCACATGGGCAGCAAAGATGGTGCTGAGAGGGAGTTGAGTGGGCAGAGCCCAATTTGCTTTACGTTCAGTGCGTAACCAGCCTGTGGAAGCTTAGGTGCATGATAGGGTGTGACCTTGACAGTGATTGGTTCCTCTTCCTCCCCTGCCATGCCTCCCACTCTTTTTTGCTTTAAAAAGGGTTTGCTCTGCTAATAAATGAGTTTCTTCCTGCTTGACTTGACTCCTAGCTGCATCTGATTGTCTCCTGGGCTGAGGGAGGCTGGGGAACGGGCGAGCGGCAGCACTTACCTTTCCTCGGACCCCGTCAGTCTTTTGTGGGATGGACAAATTCTGGACATCTGGTGCCCAAAAGTAAAAGATACCTGCCGACGCTAAGCAGGCTCTCAGGGTAAGTGAAACCCTTACTATGGGTAATGCTATCTCACAGAAGAAGGAGGAGGAGGCAACGTTAGGCCTAGAAAGAGTAGAGGAGGACATGGAAAGTGAGAAGGAAAGAGAATGGGTCAAATTTGATCAAGAACACACTGACACATGCACAGTGGAAGTCAAAACAAGGGTGAATGTTACTCCCTCTAACTCAGATGCCGCTGATGGTCGTAGGGCCCTTCCCTATTCCCCCGATTAGAGGGGAGGTATGGTGCCCTACGCAACCTGCAAAGTGGACTTGCAAGACCTGTACCCCTACCAACCTTCCATGGAGGGGCCGAGGGCTGGGGAAGTAGCCTACTCAGAGGCCTCCCCTGGAAAGAAAACCTGGACCCTAGGCCACAGAATTCATTTCCCCAAGCGTATACAGTTAATCTGGCACCAAGAGGTAACAGGCCCTTGGAATGGTATCCATGGAAAGCTAAGGATCTTAAAGAACTTCATAAGGCAGTGGGGGAGGATGGCCCAAACTCCTCGGGCCCAGACCCTATTACCGGACATTGCTTATCACCTGTGTGTCCCTAAGGACTGGCTGGATGTGGCCAAAGCTGTCCTTACTAGTTCTCAGTTATTAAATGTTGTGCTTTCTTTAAGGAGGAATGCAGAGTGTGAGTGGAGAATAACCGGCAGGCTCAACCCGCTATACCCATTACTTACTCATGTTAACAGGGATGGGGGAAGGGTACTCCACTGGCATCCCACAGGCCGCAATACCTGGCCTGTACCATGACCAGGTGAGGCAGGCAGGACTTGCCGCATGGTACAAACTGGATAATGTGCCTACTGAGTCCCCCACAGCAGGAGAGAGACAAAAACCAGGTGAGCCTCTACCTGATTTTGTAGACCAGGTCCAACAGAGCATTCACTGGAAACTGCCAGCAGGGAACCTCCAAGATCAGTTTGTAAACCTGCTTGTCTGGGAAGAGATGAATGCAGACCACTACATGGCATGCACAGGATTGAGAGAGAGTTCCCTGGGCAGATGGGTGGTGGCCTCACAGGATGTGGACACGCAACAGCACCAGTCCCAATCACTATCTTAGCTTTACAGGCTCAGACATCTGTAATGACTGAGGCTATTACCCAGGCACTGGCAGCCCAGGGCTGAAGAACCCTAAGACCATCGGGGTAAAGGACTTGTTTCAAATGTTGCCAGGAGGGGCACTTTAAGAGGGACTGTTCACAACAATCTCCTGCCAACCAGCCTGGGGGAAAACCACCCCCTACACCTTGCCCCAGGTGGAGGGAGGGATACCATTGGAAAAAAATGTGTATCCAAGTTTGATTTAGATGGAAAGCCTTTAAACTAGGGGAGGGGCATCCTCTAGCCCAATTAACTCAAGGAAGAATCCCCACTGCTGTGAGGCCCAGGCAGCCTCGTGGCAGAAAATCCTAAGCCCCTAGGATCATCTCCTTGGTGGAAGGACTCTGCCCTACAAATGGATGCCATGTTCACTATAGACCATCGAGCATCCTATGATGATATCCAGGATGGAGATGAAGCACAAAGTCTTAAACAGGATCTAGAGGGAGTTAAGAAAAAGGATTTTTTAACTTTCAGAATTACAGAGAAGAACAAAGGGGACCCGCTTGGATGCACCCCAAATCCTAAAAGCCACTGCCCCCCGAGTACCTACCATTAGATGGAAGCCAGGAAGCCCAATCTGGGTGGAGCAGTGTCAATTGAACAAACCTAACCTTGTAGCCCTCCACCTTCTGGTGGAGAAACAGATAAATCTTGGGCACACTAGTCCTTCTATGAGTCCTTGGAACACACCCGAATTTGTTATTCAAAAAGCCTCAGGGGATTGGCTTATGCTCCAAGAAGTAAGGTTAATGAAGGGATGGAGCTAGTAGGAACGCCCCTAAGAGGCATGCCCTGGACTTCCTCTCTACCTTCAGAATATACCTTGGTTGTAATTTATATTTGTTGGGAGCCTACAGTAAAGCTCTAAGGTCATCTTGACCCCTGTGCTCACTTGGAGGCACGTACAAGGAGCTGGCTTACTTAAGAAACTCTAGGTGCCTGGGATTGCTTTGCTATGTCTGCAGAGTTTGTTTTACTCTCTTTGTTTTTTTTTTTTTTGGTCAGCCGTGGGGCTTGAACTCTGGGCCTGGGCGCTGTCCCTCAGCTCTTCAGCTCAAGGCAAGCGCTCTACCACTTGAGCCACAGCTCCACTTCCGGTTTTCTGGTGGTTTATTGGAGATAGGAGTCTCACGGTCTCTCCTGCCCGGGCTGGCATTGAACCTCGATCCTCAGATCTCAGCCTCCTGAGTAGCTAGGATTACAGGCGTGAGCCACCAGCGCCCGGCTGTTTTACTCTCTACCAGTTGACCTTGTCTTGTTTTTACTGCACTCTGTTTTTACTGAAATTTACCTTGTTTTTCTGGACTATTGTAACCTTATGTTACCTCTTGACTTCTAATAGTATATATTAGGGAAAGTTAAAAATAAAAGGTGCTGCAGTCTTGAGCTGCAGACCTCCCAACCCCATACTGTGTCTTATTTATTTATTTTTCTGCATCCTCGCCCCCTAATTCAAGATTTCCTTTCATTGCCGTCAGGCTCTGGCAGATATTAAAGATTGTTTTTTTTTCTGTCCCCCTGCATTCAGATGACTGCGAGAAGTTTGCTTTCTTCATCACTTCTCTTAATTTTTCCCAGCCTGATTAGAGATTTGAATGGACAGTGCTGCCACAGGGAATGGCCAATAGTACTGCCTTCTACCAACAATACTTGGCCACACTTTTACGGGTTCAGATACCTCCCTTGCCTATGCCTACATGAATGATATAATTCTGGGGCTTCAAAACACAAGCTGCCTGGAGGGCCTTCTGGCTCAGATTCTCGCCATATTAAAAAATGGTGGGTGTTTACCGTAGCCCTTAATAAAATTCAAAAGGTACCCACCTTACCTTGACTTAGGCCAGCCCCCTTAAGCATTTGCTGGATATTCCATCCTCTCTAACCTTAACCCAACTTCAAAGATACAGACTGAAAATGAGGGCCAGTGGTGTCTTCATGTGAAGCTTATTCTAAGTATGAGAAAATACGAAATAATTCCTTCTATGTAAATGTTTTGGGAACTGGCAGAGCAAAAAGTGAATTGATGCAACAAAAAATATAAAAACAAAATAAATTAGGATAATTATTGAGCAGTCATATTATCTATGAGAACCATAAAAGGAAGAGAAGAAGAGAGAGACAGATGTGCAATAAACTAGCTAGCCACAAAATCCATGCCTGTGATCAATATATAGAGTAAACAATTGTATATTATCTGAGTCAAGCAGAAAGGTCAGATAAGGTGATGTTCGGGAAATGAACCCTAACATATGTATTCAATTTTTTTTTCTTTCATGTGATTGTTTCTAACACATTTGTAAGATTATTTCTTTGTTGCTTTGTGTGTCCCTCCCTCACAGTGTAACCCCTGCTTTCACTGTATTTGATGTCGGTATAATTTGTGGAGGAAAAGGGGAAAAACAAATCATTTAAATAGGGATACAGGTGGACCTAATGCAACAATGAGATGTAAAACTCGTTATGTCGAAAATAAACTTTACAACTTTGGTGCAGCGGGGGGGGGGGCAGGGGAAGGAAGGGAAGGGATGGGAAGAAGAAACAAAGAGGAGGCTACAATGCTTGATAAATGTACTCATTATCTTGCCTATGTAATTGTAATCCCTCTGTACAGTATTTTCACAGTAAAAAAAATAATAAAAGAGATGGAAATAGAATTTGTTTATTTACTTGAAATTAGTAAATACATTTTTTAGTAGCGTACATAAAGAGACATAGCTTTAAGCAAATCGCAGACAAGAATCTAAATCCCTGGTAATTCTAGTAACAGATATGACTGAAATCAGTTGAATCACACTTTTCCTGTAGAGTGAAGGAAAGCAGCTAGAGAAGACAGGTCGATTGTATCTGGGACAAAACTTTGTGGAAAATGGGATCAAGGATTACTTACTGGTGATCCACTTGCACTGGATGCATGATCTTAACTATTGCTTGCTGATTCTGAACTATTGCTTTAACTATTATATTCTCCAAGAAGAAAAGGTGAGATATAATTGATAGCAAAGGAATACTAATACACTTTGACTTCTCAATAAGCACATTCAATTATCAAAATCACATGAAGACATAGACAGGCCTACTTTTTTAGATGAAAACAAGTGTCTTAAGAATCAAAGAATTTAAGTATGCCTACAAAAGACTTCTATTTTACTACTGCATTATACATTTGTTTTTCTAAATGTTGGGTAACAAATAATGGATCTATTAGAAAGCTCTTAAAGCTCATATGTTCAATAGTGAGTTCTCTTATATTATATGATATTTTTTGTTTATGGTCTTAAGAAGAAATTTTCTAGCTTAAATTTCTGACAGGACAATATCATCACTGTACATCTTGCTTCTATAAAGTTTTAAATTATTATCTAAATATTTGCATTAAATAACTACAGAGGAAAAAGTAGAAGCCACACTGTTGGCTCATGTTTTTAATCCTAGATAATCAGAAAGATGAAATCTGTGGCTTGTGGTTTGAAAGCAGACCAAGAAAAGAAAAGTCCATTAGATTCTGATTTGAAAGTCACCAGCAAAAGTTAGAAATGGAGCTGTGGTACAAGCAGTAAAACTCTAGGCTTGAGAAAACTAAAACAAAACAAAACAAAAAAAAAACAACAAATTCTGGGACATAGCCAGGCTCTGAGTTCAAGCCTGAGTATTAGCACGGAACAAATGAATTATTAAATAATTAAAATAAATTAAGTGGTCACATGTGGCGAGGCAAGTAAAATGTAACAGCCATAGTGACTGGAATGTGTATTATTTTGTCATAAGGCAAATTATCATTTGTCCTAATCACCAATATTTTATTTGTACTTTTTTTGGTACTAAATCCTGAATTTGCATGCATGTATATGTGTGTGCATATGCACACGTGTGTATGTGTATATGTGTGCTCATGCTGTTGCAATGTTGCTTGCCAATGTGGAAGGATGAGGCTGAAAAGAGCTAACTGTGTTGCCATGTTTTTATTTATCAGTGTTCTGTCACGTCATTTCAGTGGAACCACCCTTCTGTACATTTTATTTGTCAAATAATATCATCATAATATAAGCATTTACAACATTAAGTTAGATAAATGAGATCACTTTCAGCTATTATTATATATTAGGTTAGAAGGTACAGATATAATTAGGTAGTAAGTTATTGCTGTGAGATGACTGTCAGTACAATATATGTATTTGACCTCATAAATTGGTTATACTTTTAAGATATACTCAAGGATTGCGTTTGACCGAATTGACCAAACGTGTATTACTCTCTGGTTATTCCTATGAAACACAAGGTGGATAAACTCTTTCCGGATTTCTGTTGAAAATAACTTTATTTGTAAAATCATATCTATTCTCACTAAGAGATAATCAACCCCATATTACGTTTGAATATTCCATCTAATTGACTGAAAATAAGTATTGTGGATATACTTGTTAGATATTCCTTTCAAAAATGAACAAACAAAAAGCATGTGTCATCTTGAGTTTGTGGATGTATTTGAAGTTGTTTGGTACATGCACAGGGATATTCACTATTGGCTCTTTTGTGGGAGTAACTATCACAACTTTAACAAATAAGGTTTTTTGAATATCTTTTCCAGTATACATAACATCCCAGAGAGACTCTTGCAATTTCTGAAAGGCATTTGAATATTTTAGTATTCTTTCATTTCATTGAATATAGAGCTAAAATTTCTCAAATAAATATTTGTAAGATGTAAGTGAAAATGTAAGTGGGTATATAAGCTTTTTTATGCATCATTTTATGAAAACACAATTTTTATGAAAGTAAATTAAATAGAATAAAAGAATGTAAGTGAGTTTGTCAAGCTAATTATTATATAACTTTGTTTTCTATTAACACAGTCCTTTGAATGTACGTGATGCAGTTAAATTATTTTCTTTGTGTCTCTCTACTTCAGGTAGTTTTGGAATCTTTGTAGTTATGAGTGAATTTTTAGTATAAATAAATGTCTTTGAAAATGATTAGGATTAATCTTGGGTTTTGTGTCCTACTCCCAAGAAAATGAGTTATTTTCAAGTGTTAATATTTTATGATTGAATCTTCAATATCCAAGAAATTTTGAAAATATGCAGTAGTATTGATGTCTTTTTAAATCAATTGTTTTCACAAGTTTGAGTGTCTTTAATTCATGCTTAGGTCTTGGTGTCTATGATTTTTAACCTCTCATTCCTAACATTAATGATGGGTCAGACTGCATTTTTGGGTATAAGAAAGGTAAAATATTTATCTGGGGTCAAAGCTGATTTTTATGTCAGTCTTGCTTTAATAGGATTTTAAAGTATTACCTTTCTCTCAAAATGTTAGGTAAGAAAGCAATCAAAATACTTCTAATGGTAAACAACTTAGGTGAGCTACAATGTGGAAATGATTGGTGCATAAGAACTGCAGTCTGTTTCCATCAGGAATTGGGCAGGTCATTCTTTCAGTATGACTGTGTTAAGCAGTGATGGGGGTCTCCAGGCAGTGCAGTTTTGAGTCATGGGATAGAATATGATTTCTACAAGTTTGAGCTAGAAATAAAGAATGTTATAGTTTAACAGTTCCTTTCACCATGGAGGTATAAATTGATTATGAACTTGGAGTTTTCATATTACAGTTACTTATTTCCTTTTTGTTTTTTTGGTTGGTCGTGGGGCTTGAACTCTAGGCTTGGGCACTGTCTCTGTGCTCTTCCTCTCAAGGCAAGCATTTTACCTCTTGAGCTACACTGCCACTTCTGGTTTACTAGTGGTTTATTAGAGATAAGAATCTCTCGGACTTTCCTGCCTGAGCTGGCTTTGAACAGCCATCCTCAGGTCTCAGCCTATTGAATAGCTAGGATTACAGGCGTGAGCCACTGACATCTGGCTCAGTTACTTATTTTCTAACAAGGATAAAGTGAAATATTATTAGAGTGTGAACAATAATTCTGGGAAATTTTCCTAGAATTACTAGACTAAGTGCTGGTATTTTAGTAATAAAATAGAATGAAGTTATTTGATACAGTGGGAATGGGCCGCAGGCTAGCATTTACCATGTGTGCAATGTTGTACTAGTAATTACAACTCTGAAGAGTTCAATATCATCATCTGAGCATTAGAAATAGAAGTAGTTCTACTTTATGGGATTATTGTGAGGATTAAATTAGATACTATAGGTAACGTACTTGGAAAAACAATCAACATTTGATCCTTTATACTTTTTATTTTATCATGTGATGAATTCTAATATTTTTACCATGATTTTTATATTGTGTCTATTTAGGATATGGAATGTGATGTATTGATATTCATTGTGTTGGTCACTTTTCTGTCATTATGAAGAAAATACCTGCAAAGAAAATTTCTGTGGTGGAAACTATTATTTTGACTCATGTTTTAAGAGAGCACAGTTTAAAATCCAGATGTCTCGGTTGTTTTAATTATATTGTTATTAAATAGTTGTACGAAAGAATTTCCATTCAACAACTCAGTGTATAAGTACAATGGATCTTTACATAACTTTCCAACACCTTTCCAAACCTCACCCCAATTTTATTTTTTCTAGTTTCATACTACCTGCATTGAATATTATACCTTCCCTCACTTCCTCCATAACTCTCTTCTCCCTTTGACTTCCGCTCACATCTTCCAAATGGTAGTTTCCTGGTATTCATTTTGTTGGATTAAAAGTTCAACAAAATTACACCTTTTAAATACTCCTATAAATAGCATGCTTTGGTTAATACTGTTGTGTAAACTTGCATAAAATCCTACCTTCCAAATATGCGACAGAACATGGGTCCTTTGTGTGTCTGGCTCTGACTTAGTTTAAGTAACATATTTTTAGATCTATCCATATTTTTGCAAATGATGTAACAGTCTTCATAATGGATGGTGCAATCCAATTGTGTATATGTGTCACACTTTCTCCAACCACCCCTCTGCCAAAGGGCATCAGTTTCCATAACTTGGCTATGGTGAAGAGTGCAGCAGTGAACATGGTTGTGAAAGTGACTTTACTGTAAGTTTTTGGAAGAATTCATCACTATCTTTCTGGAAGCAATCCTCTAGCCAATTTTCCAGAATAAGCACATCCTTCCCTTCATCTCCATCACATCATTTTGCAAATCCTCAAAAACACATTATCCCGTACAGGTCTCAATAGGCTAAAACCACACTGTACAATATTTTTTCAATACTTTTTTTCATAATTTTACATATAATTTAGTGAGAACCTTCTATGTAATTTCTTAATGTGGGAATGAGGGTTATAAAAATAGAGTAAAAGTAAGAAATATGCAATTTAATTATCATATTTAAAATCCTTTTCATCTCTAACTCACAGTATCACTTACTATTATTTTAGTCTTTATTTGATTTATTCATCTATCCCCTAAATTATTACACGTGATTTATATACAAAGGTAAAAAAGTGTGGTTTGATTTTGACACTCATGTGTGAGGATGCACAATATGGGCAAATAAATAGATTGGAATCAATGGCCATTATCCATTTTGTTAAATATGGTTTTCCCAAATTGATTTTTTTTTTTTTTGGGTCCGGTCGTGGGGCCTGAACTCTGGGCCTGGGCACTGTCCCTCAGCTCTTCAGCTCAAGGCTAGTGCTCTACCACTTGAGCCACAGCGCCACTTCTGGCTTTTTTCTTTTTGCTTATGTGGTGCTAAGGAATCGAACCCAGGGCCTTGAGCATGCAAGGCAAGCGCTCTACCACTGAGCCACCTTCCCAGCCCGCCCCAAATTGATTTTTGCAATTCATATTCTATTCAACAACAAGAAACATGTGACAATTCCCTTAGTTTTATTAACTTTTGTTTCCAATTTATATTATAACCAAGTATGATTTCATAAATCAACTGTAGATACAAAAATATGTTAAAATATTTCTATCCATATGCATTTATATATACATACACACATATATTACATAGGTTATAATGATAATTTATAACTTCTGTAACTGTACACTTTCCTAAATTATTAAAAACATCCATTGCTCATGCCGGGAGTACTGGTTACTCGAGAGGCTGATCATGGTTTGCACTCATCCTGGGCAGGAAAGTCCATGAGCCTCTTATCTCCAAACAACCAACAGAAAATAAGATTTGGAACTGTGGTTCAAAGTAGTAGAGTGATAGCCTTCAGAGAGAAAGCTCAGGGAACATCACCCAAACTCTTAGTTTAACTACAATCTACGCGAAAAAATCTATTTAATTTACACCTGTGTAAGTAGAGTATTTCCATCACCCAAATGCACATCCCTGCTCATTTGCAAGGTAACTCTGTTATGTCTGGAGTACCACAAAACTTTATCACTTAAGTAGAAAGTATTGCACCATGGGTTTACTCTATCTCTCTCATGGATTTTTCTCCACTCAAATATTCAAATCTTACAATTATTCCAAGTATTAAAAGTCATAACTTTTTTTAATGCCCATAATATTAGAATTTGACTTGAGTTTCTTGTTTCTCCTAAATGGGTGTTCTTACCACTTTGTCATGCCCCCAGCCCTAAATTATCCTGATAAATTTTCAGATAAAATCTGGCTTCCTACTTGTGTATGATCATGGGCTCAGTTTACTTGATGTTATTTTCCCTGAAATTTAGAATAACAGGTGACTTGGATTGTGTACAGATCTTTCTGTCCATTCTGGGTTTAAGCACTATTCTCACAACAGTAGACTCCCATATAGTCAGGATTTTCATAAGCTTATTATAGCTGATTTTAAAAAAATCTTTGCAATTCCTGCAGGTTCTTGGGTACTGAATTAATTTGTGTTTTCTTGTGTTGTTTTGTTTCATTTGAATGTATGTGTTGAGTTGTTCCTCACATTTCCTTTTGTTTCTTTCACTCGAGTTCTTACCTAAAGTGCTGAGAAACCAATTCTTCTTTCTCAAGATAGTCAAGGTGAACATTATTTAGTCCAAAGCAATTTCAGTAATATTTATATACCTTCATATCTGTCTATGAATGGTATACGAATGCTAAGTGCTGAGAATGGTCTTTTTATTTTCACATCCGTCTTTGGCATACACAAGCAGATCATGAATTATATGAAGATAATAAAACTACGGATGCTTTCCAGGAGGAGAAAAACCTATTATTAATTGTTTGACAGAAGCTTCCTTTCTAGTGAAAGAAATGTGCTGCTTTATGCAGTATTTCACAAAATCATATTGCTAGGAAGAACTTAACAATGATCTAACACTACAGAGTTAATGGATATAAACTGACACCATGAATAATTTACTTTTGGGTCAAATAAGAGCAGGCTTCCAAATAGAGAGTAGACTTCAGAGAAACATGATGAGTTGTATGTAAATAGGTGCTTAGCTGATTTTTTTAATTGGTGAACTAATACAGGGAAATAAAGCACAGCAAGGTAACAAAATAAAGAAGTCTGCATTAAATACTCATTTTTGTGTGTGTGCACACATGTGAGTGTACATACACGCACATGTGTATGTGCTCATGCATGCATTCATCATTCCTGAGGCTTGATAGTGCCTGGGCACTATCACTAATCTTCCATACCCAAGGATAGTGGTCTACCACTTGAACCACTGCTCCACTTCTGGTTTTTTGGAGATAATCACACGTATTTTCATGATTTGACCTGCTTTGAACAGTGGTCTTCAGATCTCAGCCTGCCGAGTAGCTAGCTAGCTAGCTGATTCAGCCTCTGAGTAGCTAATTAAAATTCTGCCTGTTCTTTTTGCTTCACAGATCTTTTATTCTTTTCCTGAGGTAATCACAAACCTAAGTCATATATATGTCTAATTGCTTTAAAAATAATGTTACTGCTTGGCACCAGGGGCTCCCATCTGAACTCTTAACTATTTAGGAGGCTTGAGAACAGAACCCAGGTCAAATTTTAGGGGACTTACTTCACAATCCATTGTACTTATATACTGATTTGTTGAATGGAAATTCTTTTGTACAACTATTTAATAACAATATAATTAAAAACAACAGAGACATCTGGATCTTTATTATTATTATTTTTTTGGCTCCGGTCATGGGGCCTGAACGCTGGGCCTGGGCACTGTCCCTCAGCTCTTCAGCTCAAGGCTAGTGCTCTACCACTTGAGCCATAGTGCCACTTCCAGCTTTTTTCTTTTTGCTTATGTGGTGCTGAGGAATCGAACCCAGGGCCTCAGGCATGCAAGGCAAGCACTCTACCACTGAGCCACCTTCCCAGCCTGACATCTGGATCTTAAACTGTGTTCTCTTAAAACATGAGTCAAAATAATAGTTTCTTCCACAGAAATTTTCTTTGCAGGTATTTTCCTCATAATGACAGAAAAGTGACCAACACAATGAATATCAATACATCACATTGCATATCCTAAATGCTGGATGTATTGGATCATTTACACAATCCTGCACTATCTAGACACTAAGAGTTGAAGGACTGCAGGATCCAGGCAAGCTAAGGTACGAAGCTAGACAAGGTGGTTTGCAACTCTGATGCCATTGATGATGGGAAGGATAAAAGGAGAGATCAGGTTCATGTTCTTGTGGAAAGGAATCCTTATCTGAAAATTAGCCACTGATATTATGCCAGCCTAGCAAGAACAATACCCAAAGTTGAAATCCCCACAATTTCCCACAACCAAAATAACTATATACATTAACATCCCAAAACTTAGTACAATCTGTTTTTTGTTTTAATATCATCTTTAACTGATTATCATATGATGTGACAGAATAGTTGTTTATTAAACTTATGATATATTTTAAAAGACCTAGAAAATTATTTCTCACTTATTAAGTGCAAATGAATGGAAAATTGCCTCATTTCTTACATATTTGACTACCACTAAAAATTTATATAATGATCATTATAGTAATATATTCTGATTTACTACTTTACTTTGTAACAGTTTTTAAACTTTTTGCTTCTCTGCTGAAATTTATGTATTTAAATATTATCGTCAAAATATATCCCTTCGGTAGGTGGGGCAGATTTTACAAAGTTTTTAACCAATGGTTTCTAAGAATTCTTAATTGGTATATTATTTGGTTCATTTTTAATTTCAATTTAATTTTATTATGAAGGTAATGTAGAGGGGGTTACAGTTACATAAGTAAGGTAATGAGTACATTTCTCATGGAAAGAACATTGTTATCTCCTCCATCGATTTTATTTATACACTCAACTACTGTACTTTTTCTTTCTTTGTTCATGTATTTTATTAAATTTGATATACAGATGGTTTGCAGTTACTTAAGCCAACAAACAGTACAATCCGTTTTATTGCATAAATTTCAAATTTTGTACTTAATTAATTACTTATTTTGTTTTGTTTCTTTAGGGTAATTCTTTTTTTCATGGTTGTAGGATTAGTTAATTTAATTTTGCATAATTTTTACACATGTAAATTATTCAGATATATATATATATTTTTACTTTTAAAATATTTAACATGTGAATATCTAAAATTATTTTCTGAATTTTATATGGTTGGTGAATTTAAATAAATTTATTTTCTTATAGTGCTAAACATATTTTGAAGGTAACAAATACTTCTGTATTTCTAAGAAGCACATACTTTTAATAAGAAAGGCTTCATTACTTGTTTACTTTTTGGTACTTGTATTTAGTATTTGTACTTGAATTAACAAAAGGTTTGACCTGGGCATGGGGATTTGTGGCTTCCATTTTTTAGCAATGGTAGGAACTGTGAATAGGGTTTGTAATTCGGGAGAGCCTGAGAAACTGAGACCTAATTATAAAAATATCCACATTGACATGATTAGAGATATAGCCATCCCTAGTGAAATAGAGAGCAGCTGGTTATCACATTCTAAATCTTGAATTATAACACCAGTAACATCAATCTTTTGTCAAAATAAAAGGATAAATATTTCAAAATGTTTATTATTTAAAACTTGTTTGCAAAGGTTCTCATGTCTTCTATTTCTTAATTTTCAATTAACTTAATCTATAAAAATCCAAGTATATTGTGACTATTTTATTTCTACTAAATTTTTAAATAGTATGAGCAATATTATGATTTCATATATTAACTTACTTTACTATTTGTGATAATTTCCTCTGTTTAATATGATAATAACAATATTCCAAATGTGTGTATGTGGTGTTTGTGTGTGTGTGTGTGTGTGTTTATGTGGTTTTTGTGTGTGTATGCTTTGTGTGTACTTTGTAATGCTTGGGAGAACACACCATTGTTTCACATATGCTAGGCCAAGGTTTAACCACTGAACTATACGGTGTAGTTATAATGTAAATAGTGTTTTAAATTATGATTTTAAAATTTTCATCCCTAGTATGTTTTTTCAAAATTATATATGATAAAATTTGATCCATATTCTATCCATGTTAGCAATTTTTATTGTTATTTTATTGTATTTAGAATATTTCCGATGCCTTTTCACTTCCAAACTCTTGCATTTGTTGTTGATAAAGGTTTTACTTTTCTTCTTTATATTTGCTTCATTTTCTTTCTCTTTACAGATTACCTATTCTTTCTCTTATTTTTTTGGAAATTATTTTTCATATTCCTATTAAATTTTCTTTACATTGTAAGTGATCTATACAATGCTTTATTTTCTATTTTATTGTTTCCCATCTTCTCTGACTCTCAGTCCATACTATTAGGTGGATTAAAAAGAAAATTGATTCAAGACGCTTTGATTATTTTCCTCCTTCTCTTCTCTGAAGACTTTCTGATTTTTTGAAACACAATACCAATGACATACAGCTCCTATGTGGTCCATCATTCTATTCTATGCCATCTCACTCTCTTCTGTAGTACAGCTCAAGTCATTATCATTCGGGTTGATTATGCTATAGTGTTATCTATATATCTAAATCTATATCTAAATTTTAACTAATTCCTAAATTAATTTTAGTTGTTTCAAGCATTCTCTTAAGACTTTTTCTATATATAATATCTGGGGTCTTGTGTTTTCACAAAGTGCACAATATGAGTGACTATCAAATATCTAGATAACTCTGTAGAATATTGGTCCACCTGCTCAATAAACTCATTTGTAAATTCAAGGAATACAGGTCAGCCTGAACAATTTTGTAAAATGGTGTAGCTTTAGCCCCCATACTAGATTTGAATCTTATTACCATGTTTAGTGGTGAACACAACATTGCTCTACTATAAGGACAGACACATAGAAGAATGTAACAGATTTGTCAAAAATAAATTCTTAGATTTATGGTCAATAGATTTTGAAAAGGATGCCATGACTTTATGAAATAAAAATAGAATCTTAAATGGGTGTATTGGCACTATTGCCTTTCTAGTTCTTAGACTACTTCCTCAAAACTTAAACAAAAATTTAAAATAAAATATGATTATCAAACTAAATGTGAGGTGTAAAAACCTATAAAACATAAATGTAAAAATTCATGACATTGGATCAGTAAAGGTTTCTAAAAATTTGACATGGAAAGCATTAGTGGCTAAAGAAAAGCAAGAATTAACTGGTTAATATCAACTGATAAGTTTTTATAATTCTATGAAAGAAGTGAAAACATATCCAACAGATAGAGGCCACATATTTGTTAATGTTACAATATTAAAGCTACAATGATACTGAGTGTTAAGTACTTTTATATCTTCTAATTTTATATAATTTTTCCCAAACAATATTTCTTTAAAGAATATATGTAAATTAATAGTCAATAGGAGGAGCATATGAAATAAGCTCCTCTTTAGTATCTAAGAAAAAATAAAATGAAAACTCACTATTATGACCATAATATAAAAAGATGACACAAAATATAGTGATGCATTTGTGGAGAAATTGACATACTCCACATATTGGATTGATTTGTATAATTCTGCAATCATTTTAGCAAGCAAGTTGTCAAGTCTTCAAACGGTCAAAGAGAATTGTATAAGATCCAGCCATAATACTTCTATGTATGTATTAAAGAGAATTTTAAAAAAAAAACTTGTTTGGACAGAGAATGTGGTTCATTTACAGTGCACTTGAGTAGTCTGTGTCAGACCCCGGAAATAATCCCCAAAAACGAATTTTGAAGAGACACACTAGAGAGAATGAACGCTAGACAAATTCTTGTAAGTGAATTTTATATCTATTTAATGTATGTTCTAAAATTTACAGCATTTCTATTGGAAGAAACGCAAGTTTGTGAAAATTAGGCTTGGCAAAACTATGATTGTACAATTCACTTCCAAAGCATTAAAATGTATAGATGGAGATCATATATGGCATGTGAATTACATGTCAGCCAAAAAAAAAAACCTATTGTTAAAAATACTTCACAAAAATTGCTGAATACCTAACAAGATGTTTTCGGTTTTGACTAAAAACTATTTGTAAACTACAACTTTTTAAACAAAGATTTGATTTCTGTTTATTTTGAGTTTTTTGGTCTGTTTATTTTGAGTTTATGCAGAGATAACTCAATCAAAAAGTGTATGTGATAACTGGAATACCTAGGAATTGTGCATCACTTATAAGTAATTGATATCCTTTTCTGGAAGAAACTTTTAGCAAATGACAGAAGACCCTAATCTGTGCATCTGCATTTCATGAAAGCCATATGTTATTTGTTGAATCCAGTTGCTTTTCTCTACTTTGCTAGGAAAAAAAATTATTCGCAAGGTAAGAGCCATTAGAAGTGAAAAGAAACAAAATACATAAACATCATAATTTATTTGTGAAAATAACAAATGAAACACATCAATTCCACTTAAGCGACTCCAATATTAGTACCTATGAAGATGTTCCTGATTGTTAATATCCATTGAATTTTTGGAATTTTAATTCCTACGAATTAGGACAAACATAGCCTTAGCATAAACCTTGGACTAATTTTCTTAATTGTTTTGAAATTACAAAAGAATTGATACCATTAAGAAAATGATTCTTTCCTATGGAAATCACGTAAAAATATTTATCACTTATTATAATTCAAATACCAAATAAAACGAATTTACATAATCATTACAAATATCATTTTATTACTATTGTAATATAGAATAAAAGACCAGTCTCAATATATTATCATAATTCTTATTTCCTAATCATTACCTAAATATCTTAAACAATTTAAGTAGTCATGTATTTAACATAGATGTAAATATTCTATACTTTTACTTAACATTTTCCAGGGGCATGTATTCATGTTTCTAAGAAATGTTCACTGCAGTTAAAAGATGCTTTTGTGAAATTAATGTAATATGTTGTGTGGCTGTTGTTGTTTTGTTGTTTATAAGGCCTGGACATTGTCCCTAAGCCTTTTTATGCTCAGTTCCAGCACGATACAACTTGAGGCACAGAGCTAATTCTTGTTTTTAGTGGTAAATTGGAAATAAGAAGCTAACAAATACTTTCCTGTCTGGGCTAGTTTCAAAAACAATTCTAAGATCTCATTATCCAGAAAAGCTCGATTTATAGGCATGAGTCACTGGCACTTTGTTTGATGTATTTTTTAATTTTAATTATATTTTAAGATTTTTGTTTCAGTATGATGTACATTGTTCTATACATAAATTTAGATATATAATGATATATATGATGACAAATAATCTCTAAAAATGTATGTCTTTCTATACACTCATATGTGCATATATGTATATATATATATATATATTTCTGAAGAGAGACACCATCTAAAACTTTGATGTTATTAATTTTTGACCTTTTTCACTTCAAAGATATACTGTCTATTTTTCCAAAACTTTCCTAGAATAAAATAACTAACCTTCAATAGAAAGTAGAGTTTATTATTTTCAAGGGAATTTTAGATATACACATGATATTGTAGTAATATTTGCAGTATATTACTTGAAATGATCCCGTTCAAACTCTTAAATATTTGTGTGTAGTGCTGGGAGAGAGGAATTTAATTCATACTGGTTAGGAATTTGTTCATAGGGAATTGTTCAGAAATTGTTCATAGGGAAATATAGAAAGAGAGATTTTTAGAAAGCAAAGGAGATCAGGTATGAAAGGATATAAAACTTATCTCAGAGAGATTAAGAACTAGCCGAAGAGATTTAGAATGCCAAAGGCAATGAGGAATAAGCCTAGTTGATAACTAGTTCTTCAAGAACTGAAAATTGTTCCCTAGAACTCTTTTTGTTATAACTTAGTTATTATTATCATTTACTCCTTCCATCTGGAGTTATTCCTACTCTTCTGTCAAAACTATTAATTATGCTGTGCCTTTTTGATGCCATGCTTGACAAAAACATTTCCAAAATCTCACTTAGACTACCCTTCTCATTGTGATTATCATTGAACACTCAAAAGTTTGGAATCTTTGAATTTCCAGGATTATTTTTCAATTGATATCTAAACACATTTCTGTCATTACTTGCCGTGACCTATTAACAAAACTTTTTTTGCTCAACACAGTTTTTCTTTAAAAAACATGAATTAAGGACTATTGTCAGGTATCAGTATGGAACGAGCAATTATATATTCTATGTATGGGTTATTTTGCATTTACTAACAAAATGACTTTTTTTTGCCAGTCCTGGAGCTTGAACTCATGGCCAAGGAACTGTTCTTGAGAGTTTTTTTTTCTCAAAGATAGCACTCTACAACTTGAGCCACAGTACCAATTCCAGTGTTTCTTTTTCTGTGTATGTGGTACTGAGCAATGGATCCCAGGGTTTCATGCACGCTAGGCAATAACTGTACCACAAAGCCACATTCCCACAGCCATAAATGACTTTCTTAAGATGGCATTACTTTTTCATTCCATTCCTATGTATTATGATTTTGGCCAGGTGGTAGAAAAGAAGTGCAAAACAATACTAAGTTTAGTAAGCTGACATTCCTATCACATCACTAAAGAAGTACAATGTTAAGACCTGCAGGACTCTTAGGGCTGATACATATGACATTATTATGTAAAACACCATTAACAGTCATCTCCGACATCCATAACATTCTGCTTCCACTTTCAAGGTCAAGAGTTAAATACCTAAGACTGTTTATTGATTGGGTGTGTTTCCTAGGAAGGAAGAAGGAGGATGTGGAAGGTAATGGAAAAATATGTATATTGGCTTCCTGTCCATATTTTTTGCATTTTTAAAAAGTGCTGCTGATGAAATCCCACATACATACAATTGACTATGCTATCTGCACAAGATGCAGATAAATGAAGGCATTTATTCTGGTGGAGAGTCACATATGTTAACAAAATCCATTTCTGGAAAAAATACTAGGTAAGAAATTACAAAGTATTGTATATAAAATGGTTTCTACTCCAAGCAGAAAAAAATGTAGTATTGAAATGATTAATCGAGGTTTCTTTGAGATTTTATGCTCTCAGTATCAAAATATTCTCTAATTCCTGTAACATCCAAGCATAAAATCATGATTTGAAGATCTCAGTAGTTTTAGAAACAAAGATATATAATACTTCCTTCCTGCAGAGACATATGATGGCAAGTATGATTGATTGTATTATAGTTATATTCTTTTTCCTCTTTATCTCAAGTGTTGTATATCTTGGCATATTTCTCTGTCCTGCTTCCTGTAGGTGAGATTTACCTCTACTCTGCAATGTCAAGATGGGTCATGTGACTTACTTCAGCTTACAAAAATGAACCAGAAATGGTCAAAGGGTATTTCTAGGGGAAGATTTCTATCCCATTGTCTGTGTCTAACAGATGATTTGTTTTCCCTTAGCCATAAAGACAGCATATTTCTAAAGGGAGTCTGCTTTCAGCTTATACAGTGGAAGAATATAGAATGTGAAATAGAGGTAAAACTCAAATACAGCCACACACACACACACACACACACACACACACACACACACACACACACACACCCACACACACACACATAACAGGCAGAACTAAGCTAATATTAGAATATGATATTAAGATGTTAGTTTCTTACCATTCTTGTATACGTTTATGATAGATGAATATAACACTAAACAAATAGATAACATTTACTGTTTGAGGCTATTAATTTTTTATTTTATATATAAGCATTCTCTCCTGTTTGATGTTATTTTTTATATAAATAAGCATTCCCTGTGTGATCACTTGTGTGGTTATCTTTTTCTAAACATGTGTTTAATCACTATAGAACACTGTATCTAATATCACAATCATTCTCCAGACCTAGTCATTGAGATGAGGAAGAACAAAATGTCTAGATTTCTCCTTTTTTCTTCTTCTACATTTTCTCATGTGAATTCTCATCCTTTCTCCAAATGCTCCTAATAATAAAGTAAGAATGGCACAGAGTAGATATCAAGCAAAAGGCTTCAAAGCCAGAATTTCATTCTTTCAAAAATAGGTGAAGTAAATCAGTGTGGCTTAAGGAAGTATAAAAATATGAATTTTTTCCCTGTCTGGCTTCTACCATAGGGTGGGAACATGACTCTAAATATCTAATAAACCATTTGCCTTGGCTAATTTTTTAAATAGTTTTTAAAATAAATAGTAATTTTTAAAATTTTTTAAAAATAATTTTAAAATAAATATTAATTTGTTGTTTGAATAAGACTGCATTATTTTTTGAGTTGAGAGGCTAAATTTTATCAGAATCCAAACACAGTGAAAAAAATGATTTTAAGATAAATAGCTGGTAGTTACATTTTTAATGTGAAATACACACAGAGACATCTTTTTTCTTCTTTTTCTATCCACACTGATTCAACTTCAATAAACAGTTCATGTAATTCAAATAGCTATGTTTCAGAAACAGATTAGACTACAAAAACTTAGAAAAAGAGAATCAGTATTGGGTGGTGCATTCTTTAAAAAATAGCTGTCAAATAAATATTAACCATAATTCCAAAATAATAGCAGTCAAATTTTCTTGAAAAGAGAAGATTTTAAACAGAATGTATCAGAAGTGACAGTGCCTGCACTGCTTCAGGAGATGCTCTCTGGGATTTAGAGTTTTTAGTACATGAGAATGTTTAACCAAGATTATTTGCTTTCAGGGACTAAAATGTTTAGTTATATTTCATATAAAAAATATGTTGTTCATGAGAAAAGTGTGGCTGAAATTAGGAAAGCAACTCCATTTGTAATAGCCCCACAAAAAATGAAATACCTAGGAATTAACTTAACCAAAGAAGTGAAGGACCTCTATGATGAAAACTTTAAAATCTTGAAAAAGGAAATCAACACAGAACTTAAAAAATGGCAAAACCTCCCATGTTCCTGGATTGGCAAGATTAACATCGTGAAAATGGCAATACTTCCCAAGGCTATCTACAAATTCAACGCGATACCTATCAAAATTCCACCCTCATTCTTCAAGGAAATAGAAGAGGCAATCCAAAAATTCATATGGAACAATAAAAGACCCCGAATAGCAAAAACGCTACTCAACGGAAAGAACACTGCTGGAGGAATATCAATACCAAATTTCAAACTCTACTATAAAGCCATAGTAATCAAAACAGCTTGGTATTGGCATAAGAACAGACCTCAGGACCAATGGAATAGAATTGAAAACCCAGAAATGAACCTACAGACCTATAGCCATCTAATCTTCGATAAGGAAGCTAAAACAATAGAATGGAAGAAAGACAGCCTCTTCAGTAAATGGTGCTGGCAAAATTGGTTAACTACATGTAGAAAACTAAAGCTAGATCCTTATATATCACCCTGCACCAGAATCAATCCAAATGGATCAAAGACCTTGAACTCAAAGCAGACACTCTGAAAACATTACAGGATGGAATAGGAGAAACCCTAGGTCTCCTTGGCTCAGGTCGAAATTTTCTGAATAGAGACCCGGAAGCACAACAAATCAAAGACAGGTTGGACAAATGGGATTGCATAAGATTGCAGAGCTTCTGCAGGGCAAATGACATAGCTGGCAAGATCAATAGAAAGCCCACCGATTGGGAGAAGATCTTTACTAGCCATACAACGGACAAGGGTCTCATATCTAAAATATACTTGGAACTCAAAAAATTAAACCACCCAACAACAAATCCTCAAAGAAACAACTGCCCAATAAATAAGTTGGCGAAAGACTTAAAGAGAAGCTTCTCTGAAGAAGAAAGAAGGATGGCCAATAGACACATGAAGAAATGTTCAACATCCCTAGCCATAAAAGAAATGCAAATCAAAACAACATTGAGATATCACCTCACTCCAGTTAGAACAGCAAAAGTCAAGAACTCTAACAACAACAGATGCTGGAGGGGATGTGGACAGAAAGGAACCTTACTTCATTGTTGGTGGGAATGTAAACTTGTTCAACCACTGTGGAAAGCAGTATGGAGGTTCCTCAAAAGACTTCACATAGATCTCCCCTATGATCCAGTAATCCCACTTTTGGGCATTTACCCAAATGTTTACAAACAAGACCACACTAAAGCTACCAGCACAACTATGTTAATTGCAGCATTATTTACCATAGCTAAGATATGGAACCAACCTAGATGCCCCTCAGTAGATAAATGGATCAGGAAAATGTGGTATATATACACAATGGAATTCTATGCCTCCATCAGAAAGAATGACATTTCCCCATTTGTTAGGAAATGGAAAGGTTTGGAAAAAATTATATTAAGTGAAGTAAGCCAGGTCCAAAGAAGCATAGGTCCCATGGTTTCCCTTATTTGCAATATCTAGTCTAGGTATGAGTCAAGCGGAAAAGGTCAGATAATGTGATGTTAGGAAAATGAACCCTTAAATATGTATTTTAATGTTTTCGTTTCTTTCATGCATGTGTTTTTAACGCATTTATAAGATTATTTCTTTGTTGCTTTGTATGTCCCTCCCCCACAGTGTAACCCCCGCTTTCACTATATTTGATGTCAGTATAACATGTGGAGGAGATGGGGACAAACAAGTCATTTAAGGATTCAGGTGGACCTGTTGCAACAATGAGAAGTACAAAATGTCATGTCAAAACCAGCTTTACAATGTCGGTGTGTGGGGGGGGAGGGGGGTATAATTGGGTGGGGGGAGGGGGGTATAATTGGGTGGGGGGAGGGGGGAGGCGGGGAAGGGAGGTGAAGGGTAAACTAAGGAGGAGGCTGCAATGCTTGGTAAGAAATGTATGCATTATCCTGCCCATGTAATTGTAGCCCCTCTGTACAGTATGTTCTCAAATAAAATAAAATAAAATTTAAAAAAAAAGAAACACTTGTAAAAAAAAATAAAAAAAATAAAATTAAAAAAAAAGAAATATGTTGTTCAAATTTAATGAAAGGATAACAGCATATAGTAGAAAGAATGCTACACACTCATTGTGGTAGGCAGCAAAATACCTTCCCAAAATGTCTATCGTCCTGAAATATCTAATCCCTCAAATGTAGATTTGCATTTTATACATACATGTATATATATATATATATATATATATATATATATATATATATAAAAAAGTTTGTAAAATAATCACCCTTCATTACCCAAGGAACGCAAATTTGAATAATTATCAGATGGGAAAAGTATATTCAAATGGGTACTTAAAAGTCTCAGCTGTAGTTGGAAAGGGACATGATTCTGTAAGAACCCTCAGAAAGATGTAAAGATGCTACATTAGAAGATAAAGGAAAAGACAACAACTCAGATTCTGAAGTTTCTGGAAAGCGGAAGTAAGTGCCTTTTCCACTAGAATCATCTGAAAAGTATTTCAGCTCTGTCGGTGGCTCGATTTTAATCTAGTGAGACTTCTTTTAGATTTCTGTCCTTTAGAACTGCAAAATGATAAATACGGGTTATACAAGCCACTTAACTTGTAGAAATTTGTTACAACAGATTTGACTGAGTAAACTAAGTCAAATACAGCCTTTTCCTGATGCAACTACAGGGACACCACATATCCCAGTTTCTGAGAATAAGAAAAAGTTGCCAATGGCTTTGTACACATGTGTGGTGTTCATACTACTAAGGGCTTTGCATTAATGAAGTCTTGAAATTATAAATAATATCTAAATAAAGACCTCCCTATCTTCATTTTCACATTTGGGGATCATTAAGTACTAAAGTTATGTAGAAGATGAGGGTAAGAATATAGAAATGAAATCTGTCTCCTAATATTATAAAGATAATTTATGTCATTTTGAATTATAGTCTTTAAAGTAATAAAAAATAAGGTATAACAGAAACAGAAACTGAATTTTTTATCCTTCCTAACTTGCCAACAGAAAATAGGAAATCCAGTAAAGATACAAGAATCCCAGGATGGTATAGGATGTTATAGGATCACTAGATGTTGAAAAAGAAGATAACAAAAATGCGTCCCTTGGAACAATGGGAAACAAACTCCACACCGAAAGATTGTGATATAGCTAGAAAATAGTTTCCACTATTCTCTCTTTGATATTTAAGATTGTTTACCCAGCAAATTTCCTCTCTTAAGTAATTACTATTTATTAATACTCAAGGGTTTGCAGCATATATCCCAGCAATAAATAATGCTTCTAAATGTAAAAAAAGAATGATACTAAGTGTAACCAAGGCTATTGTGTTGCTATAGCTGATAAATAAGAATGATTTTTGTGAATAGTCAAACGATTTTGATTTTTTTCATACCTTTCCTCTTCTCCAACATGAGAAATCCTAGTCAAGATATGCAAAACATTAATAAAGGATTTTATATTTTTATTGTTCACACTAAAGCAAATACACTTTTCCTCTTTGCAAGATTGATTTTGAAAGAGTCAGACCCTCACAATTATTGTATAGACAAAAGTTTGCCGCTTTGGCTTAGGTATTTTCCTGCCTTTGGGCATTGCTCTCTATTATTTTGGCAACTACACAGAAAAACAAGATAAATCCATTATGCTTATGTTGAATTGTTCAAATTCAAACTACCTCCAAACAAAGTTTTCTCTTCCCTTCTACACTGCTAGTTGAAGTTTAAATGATAACAAAAATGTCATACTTTAATGTACATTCTCATTGAAACCAGTGAAAACAGGAATGTCTGTGATTGCTTTTTTAAAATGCTTTCAAATATTTTCCTTGGCTATTTTCATTATTGTCTTTGTTCCATCTTCTAATCAGTAACACAGGGTTACACAAAAAGATCTTTCTAAGGAATACGATGTTAGTCAAAAAATAAATGTATAATTAAAGATTTTCATCACTTAAGAGATTGAAAAGCTCAGAAGACATTTTGCTATTACTGGAATGGTTCTTAAACTAAGTGAAATGCATTTAAATGTGACAGTTGTTCCAAACAATGATTATGGCTTGTACTTTTCTCCTTCAATGAGATGAGTAACTCATGAAACCTCTGAGAACCCTGGAGGGCATATCGATTTTAGGGTAGAAGAGTTAATGTTAGAAAGCCAAGGGAGATTCCTAAAACAGCACTGGCTATCACTTATCAGTTAATTATACTTATGACATATAAGTATACAAACATGTAAATATGAATTGAGTGAGAAATGTGTGATTTACACAGTTGATTCAATGACAACTAAAACTAGAAAACAATTCTCTACATTTATGTAAACTATTATATCTAGTGAAGATTTAAAGTTTTAGATAGATATTTTAACATTTACATCAAAATATTTGTTTATTTCTTATTTTTGTCGATCCTAGGGTTTGAAATCTGGGCCTGGACGTTTTTCTCAGCTGTTCAGCTCAAAGCTAGTGCTCTATCACTTGAGCCACTGCCAGTTTTCTGGTGGTTCATTGAAGATAAGTGAATCATGGACTTTCCTGTCTATGCTGGTTTTGAACCATGATTCTCAGCTCTCCGACTCCTTAGTAGCTAAGATTACAAATATGAACCACTGGCACCTAGCCACATAATTATTTTTTACACATTTATGAAGTAGGGAGTGGTAATCCCATTCCTTTATAACTTGTGTAATGATCAAGCTATATCATATCTATTAGTTTCTGTATGTAACATTTCTTTTTAGTGAGGCTGCTCAAAACCTTATCTTTTGGCTGTGATGAAATGTCTATTCTTAGCTATAATCACTTTGTTTCTTATGGTATATAATTAATATATTATCTTTTAGTCATGGAAGTCTGCTAATTAAAGTTAAATAAAACATGAATTCTACTGTGAAAGAAATTCATGAATCTATTACTTGTTTTTGGAAAACAATTATGCCTCTTGTTTTCAATTATATTCTGTGGGAATGTGTAGTATTTATTGATAGTTATATTATATCAAGTTGATTCAAACTTGTTTTTGAAAATTGCACACTTAACACAAATATACTTCCACTTTCTTCTACCACATAATTAAAATAACAGTAAAGATAAGATAGGTATTAGTGGCTCATGAGTAGAATCCTAGAATCTCAGGAGGTAAGACCTGAAGATTTTGGTTCAATGTCAGTCCAAACAGAAAAAAATGTGAAAATTTATCTTCAATTATCCATCAAGAAGGAGAAGGTAAGGATGTGGCTCAATGAATAGTGTCATCACCCATGTGCAAAAAATACAATGGAGATCATTAAACATTGAGTTCAAGCCTTAAAAATGGCATATGCGCAGAAGACAACAATAAAAAGTACTATGATCATCAATAATGAAGAAAAATAGTAGAAAAGTTACTGAGAAATGTTGTGATAACATCTGCAGGACAGAAATCATTTGACAGAATTTTAATTCATGAGAGGGAAAAATCAAAGTCTCATTTGGACAATCTTATTGTACTCATTTGTGTTGAAACCTGGTTATTGGGAAACAAGTGAAAGAGTAGATTGGATTACCTGTCATAGTAGACATTGCGTGTGAATATGCACAATCCCACTCTGCAAAAATCTAAACTTGTGCTTTGTAATTTAAATACAACCTCATGTTAGAGATTGTTTGGTTCACATAGACAAGGGTCTTTATTTTGAGGTTTCAGACCAGAGCTTTGTTTATAACCACTCCTGCTTTAACCCCTTCCCTTGCCTTACTTAGCTGACACCAAGCCAAGTTTTTGAACTAAACCCCACTGCCTTAATCACTCTCTTTCTCCAGCTACAACTCATTTCACATGCTATTTATGTCTTAGCATTACTTGTTTTCATTATAATCCCCACCAGAAAACTCATATATTCATGTAAACCCACTTTAAATAACCTAGTTAGAAAAGGGAGTAAGTGTTTAGCATTGGCTGAGGCTCTCATCACTAGGTTTGCTCCCACAAATCTGTGCTACACTATCTCTTTTTTCTCCATGGCTTTTGAGTCTGACAAATGATTGATTTGGTTTGATGTAATTCCATTTATCCAGACTAACTTTGATATTTTGTGCTTCGTGATCTTTGGAAGTTTTGACCTATGCCAAGGGGCCCTCATGTTTCCCCTAACCCTTTTTGTAACATTTTCAAAGTATCTGACTTACATTGTGGTCTTTGATCCATTTGGAATGGATTCTGGTGCAGGGAGGTATACACGGATCTAACTTCAGTTTTCTGTGTACAGCCAATTCTACCAGCACAATTTTTTAAGAGACTGTCTTTCTTCCATCCTGTTTCTGGCTCCCTTATCAAAGATAATGTGCCAATAGGAGTGGATTCATTTCTGGGTATTCAATTCTGTTGTATTGATGGAATTCTGTGCTTCTATTGGAAAGAATGGCACTATCCCATTCATGAGGAAATAGAAAGACTGGGAAAAATGATGTTTAGTGACATAAGCTAGATCTAATTAAATATATGCTGCATTGTTTTCCTCATTTGTAATAACTAGAATATGTCCATAAATATACAAGTTAATTCAGTAGTTAGTAAACGACAAATACATATAGTTGGACATGATTAAGTAACATCACTTTAAGCATTCACATGGTGAAAACAAGTGAAGCTATTGTGAGGAGATGATCACAATGACTCAATATCTATGTGCATATGACCATATTGTAATGAACTATTAAAATCAATCATGCATGTGAAATACATATATCTGTATATAATTTTAATAGGTGTCATAAAAATAGCCGACTTCCCTGTAATCTCGAAGCAAAATTCTAAGTTTAGAAGATAAAATTGAGGAAAGTTTTAAAAACCAAAACTAAAATACATAGAGGAAAAAGTGGAAGAGAAAAGAAAAAATAAGATGAAAAGTAGAGTAGCTATCTATTGAAAAATTCATAAACAATTTCCAGAACTATACAAGAGAGCTTGGGTAGAGCTCAGTTGTAGAACTAGAATAATATATACAAAGCCATGGGTTCAATCTCCAAGAAGTCATAATAAGTTAATAAATAGTAATAATAAAATAATTACAAATGCTTTCATGTTAGAGATGCCTGAATCCTAAACAGTATACAAATTACTCTCAATTCTTGTATATAATGACATAAAATTACAAGAATAAAGAGGTAATAGTTTTCCTTTTCTATCCTTTCCTTTTGTTTTCTATTTTCTTCTTCTCTTTTTTCCTTTGGCACTACTGATGCTTGAAGCTGCTAAGGCTCTGACTGCTTTAAATTATTTTTCAGATAAGGTCTTACCTTTTGGCCAAACCTTCCTTAAGCAATAATCTCTTACCTCTGGCTTCCACAAATGTGAGATATCAGGGAAATTACACTATATCTAGCTGTCTTTGTTTTTGTAGTTTCTCACGATTTTTTTGGTCAGAACTGTCCCTGGATGTCAGTGTTCTAAAGTTCTGCCTTCTAATTAGCAAAGTACATTTCATTCCAAGTTTGGACTCAGACTATTTTTCAATGTATACATTCAATATTGACTTCTATTTTCTAGATATTAAATTCTATTGAGGTTAGTATGGATTTTTATGATGTTATAATAAAAACACAGAAATCCATTGAATATTTTCCCAGTTTCTTTAAATATTTATAACTATGACATGACAAGTAGGACATTAATATTTCACAAGTACCTTATGCAGACTTCAGTTGTTTTAATAATTTTGTGCACATATTAATCCAATAAAATTTTATCAACTCTATATTAATATATATTTACAGATACGTTTCTTTACCAAAATTGAGTTTCATTTTTCCCTTTTATAATTAAACCCACTACTTCTTTTTGTCTCATCCAAAACCTGTTTCATTCTGGAAACCAACACATTTTTTTTCTCCAGCTTCTAGATCATGCAATAAATAAGCTTTTAGGATTGCCTTCAAATTTTTGGTAGATTATTGCCAGTTGTTTTATGCCTTAATATTGTATTCCGACTAGTTGCCTTTGGTTCTGTCATTATAAAATGTAACACAATTCATTTCCCACTCACCTGAGGAAAGCCTGAACTGATTTCCACTTCTATGACTAGAGGAAATAATGCTGCTATAAACATCTGTGTTTTGGTCTTTGGGTGAATGTTACATTTCATTTCCATGAGACAAAGCCGGAAGAGCTCCATTCCTGTGCTATACTGTGGGTGGTTGCATATTTCATATTATAGGAAACTGTCAAACTGTTTTCAGAAGTGACTTTCCCATTTGACATTCCTGCCAGCATCCAGTTCCTCTGTTTCTTTATAGCATTTATTATGGACATTATTGTATTATGTGAAGTAATTCTCATGCATGTTTTATGATTTCATTTTAGCTTTAATGTGCATTCATTTGATGACTGATGATGCTTTTCTTGTCCTTATTTTTCACAAGATGTACTTTGCTAGGTTCCAATTGATTTTTTTTTATGTTCCAGTCGTGGGGCCTGAACTCTGTGCCTGGGCGCTGTCCCTCAGCTCTTCAGCTCAAGGCTAGCACTCTACCACTTGAGCCACAGGGCCACTTCTGGCTTTTTTTTTTGTTTTTGCTTATGTGATGCTGAGGAATCGAACCCAGGGCCTCAGGCATGCAAGGCAAGTGCTCTACCACTGAGCCACCTACCCAGTCCCCCAATTGATTTTTTTTGACATTAGGTTTTTAGAGTTCTATGTAAAGTGTAGATTTGAGGCATTCTTCAGGTACAAAATTTCCAACTATTTTATCCTTAACTATTGATACCCTTCATCATCATCAGCAGCAGCAGCAGCATCATCATCATCAGCATCATCATCACTATTAGTATTACTACGATTAATTTTGTACGTGTATGTATGGTCCTGGGGATTGAACTCAGGGCCCCTGAGATTTGTTGCATTTTGTTAACAATTTATCATTTGAGTCATGCCTCACTTCTGGCTTTTTTGCTGATTAAGCAGAGATAAGATTCTCAAGAACTTTATTTTTTGGATGCCTTCAAGCAGAAATACTCAAATCACAACGTAGGTTGTTATATATGAGCACCCTGCTCCCAACATCTATTCACTACTTGTATGACCTTTCATAGACTAAATTATTTTTTTTCTTTTTTTTTGTTTTTGGTCGGTCGTGGGCTTGAACTCTGGACCTGGACACTGTCCCTCAGCTCTTCAGCTCAAGGCTAGTGCTCTACCACCTGAGCTACAGTGCCACTTCCCCTAGACTAAATTATTTTACAATTTCATTGATTACTACTATATAAAGTTTTCCTTTCATATAATTTTAATGCCATATTTAAGTATGCTTCATCTCCAAAATTGTCAAGACATCTTCCTTTGCTTTATATTTACATCACTCTTTTTGTTTTATATGCCATCTTCAAAACCTGCTTTAAGATAATATTTGAATAAATTGTTATATTTAAGTCAACGTTAACTTTTTAATTCTCCCCAATATTGTCTAATCTATCACCACTTATTAAAGAGAATGTCATTCCACAAGTGTTTGGTTTTACATTCTTATTAAATATTCCTTGATAATATGTATGTTCCTCTAATCTGGTGCCCTATAGACCCATTGAACTGTATAATCTTTCCTATACAAATATAACAATTTTACACTAACAGCTTTAATAGTGGACAGAGAAATATATTCCAGTTTATTTTCCTTTGTCAATGAGTCAAAGAGTGTTGGTCAGTTGTTTTAAGAAATTGTCAAAAACTTATAAATAAAATTGTGAAGCTGTGCACTGATGGCTCATGCTTATAATCCTAGCTGCAAAGGAGGCTGAGATCTGAGGATTGTGGTTCAAAGCCAGCTGGAATGGGAATGTCTGTGAGTCTTTTATCTCCAATTAACCACCAGAAATCCAAAAGTGGCAAAGTTGCTGAATGGGTAGAGCACTAACTTTGAGCTGAAGAGCTGAGGGACAGTACCAGGCCCACATTTCAAGCCCCAAGAATGACCAAAAAAGGGGCGAGGAAGTAGGAGAAAATATGTATCCTCCAATCCATAAAAATTACATGTCTCCATTTATTCAGATTTTTGCCTTTACATTCAGCATCTTATAATTTTCAATGATGGTGGGTGAAATACATTTTGAAGATGTGTGGAGATAGCACAAAGTCATTCACAGAAAACCATTGAAAAATAAGGGGCAATGGGAATGGAAAAAGAGAGAAACAGCTTAATCAGGCCATTGATCAATATATGCGTGTGCAAAATATTTCAATAAGATTTCTTCATGCAGTTAATATACACCAATTAATAAATATCTTCCAAAAGCATTGGTATTCAAGTATGACATAAAGGCTAAATACAGATTGCGTGGTGAATGAAACAAAGATAGATGAGAAAATACATACTTATAGTAATTGTGTAAACAAACTAAGAAATTTGGTCAACTTACTGAAGGCTCATGGCTCATTAGAGTAGAAGGCCATTGGTATCTAAGATAATACTAAAATGTTAGACTTGAACCTGTCTTTAAGATTGCTTAATGATGAAGTAAAGTCAATAAAGGACATGTTTGGCAAATAAAGTCAAATGATAATTTAGAGACAAATGAAAATAAATAATATACATATATATCTATAAACATGTATGTACACATCTGTATATTCATATATATGTATATTTAGGTATTTGTATATATACACCTAAGAAGTATGAATATATGCATATGTACACATAGTGTTTATACATATATATTTATTTAAAGAGACTTGAATCAGAAATATATAAAGATCATATTAATGCCAATGAAAAACTTTAACCATCCTGAATAAGTTTTCAAGAAGTCCAAATACATATCTCTGTAATATACCAACAACCAAAGAACATATGGAAAGATCATAACATACCTAGACATTGCATACATATAGAGATTAGTGGAAATAGAAACAATAATATGATAGCACTGCACAACCACTATGTAGAATTTGGAATCCTTATACATTGGTGTTTAGAACGTAAAATTATATAGTCAGTTTGTTAAACATACTGGAAAACTTTAAGATATTACACATATACTTGCTCTTATTTTCCAGCATTTTGAATCATAATTTGACATCCAAAATAGATTTCAACACATGCCCAATGAGACACATGTACAAGAATATACATAGAAAAACCTTTTACAATAATATATAATAAAATATTGAACTGACCATTGAGGACGTTATACAATTTTACACATGCATACAAAACCATATGCTCTATCCGTGAGAAAAATTTACTTGAACTTACTTGGGAAACACTAATATTATATGGAAGAAATGGATGAAATATACTGCATTTTCTAATTAAATGAGCTTTTTTAAATTGGCACATCTGTAGTGGTAGACTATGAAGTAATGATTTGTCAATGGAGGGTAGGTTGAAATGATTACAGGAAGTGACTACTAATAAATATTGGAGTATTTGAGAGGATAATGACGATAAAATGTTCTAGAACTGAAGGTGATATTCATAGTCCAACTCTAACTTTCTAAGAATCATTGTACTTTATCGAAGTATTACAGAATGCATTTGCATTAACCGTACGAAAAATTTTAGAGTAGTAGTGGGTGAATCTGTGTGGTAATTTAGGATTTAAATTCACAGAATTCTGTAATAAGTTTAGTATGTTGATGAATGAGACTATCAATAAAATATGATCTGTGACATATCCTCTAAGTGACTATATGTGATATTGTGAGTCAGTGAATATTCTACAAAATTGTGTAAATTGAGGGATGAGATAGGATTGAGAAGGATGAGGGAAAATGAACATCAAGATGCACTGTACTGGGCTGGGAATGTGGCTTAGTGGTAGAATTACTGGTAGTGTGAAGCCCTGGTTTGATTCCTCAGTACTACACAAAGAAAAAAGCTGCTATTGGCACTGTGACACAAGTTGTAGAGTGCTAGTATGAGGAAAAGAAGCTCAAGGACATTGCCCATTGTCAAGACCCTACGTTCAAGACCCAGGACTGTCCAAAAAAAAAAAGGAAGGAAGCATTGTATTAAGACAGGCACTAGTGGCTCATGCCTGTAATCCTAGATACTCAGGAGGCTGAGGATTGAGGTTTGAAGCCAGCCAGGAAAGTCTGTGAGATTCTTATCTCCAATCAAAGCTCAGAACAATCTGAAAGTGCTGCTGTTCGTACAGTCATAGAGTTCTAGTGTTTATCCATAAGAGCTCAGGGGCAGCACCCAGGCCTACAGTTCAAACCTCAGGAGAGAAAAAAGGAAAACAAAATAACTCACTAAACACTATTTATAAACTGCATGGTCAAAGATGATTAGAATAAAATACAAGTCATTTTAGGGACCAAATACAGATAGAATTCACAAGTTGTTTACAGGGGCAAAGTAAATTTTATATCACGCAGTTTGAGTTGAAATTTGTTCTTCAGTCTTATTAAATCATTCTTAAAATTGACAATACTTCCAATTATAGGTCAATTTCATTGAGGAACAGATTGAATTCTGCTGTCTTTTCATAGCAAATCACAGTGGTGAATTTTTTGGCTCTTGCTGATATATATCTGATATTTTAAAGTAGATTTGCAATTCTATAATATTAATTTAATCTATCAATTCATTAGGGTAATATTGGTCAGATTTTTTTCCAGTAAATCTTATCCCTTATAATAAATGAGAGCATGCTATGTCAGTCTCCTATTAATATGACAAAACAGTTTATACAATCAACTTAAATGGAGGAAAGATTAATCTTGGCTTCTGATTTTACACATTTCAGTTTATGTTTTTTATCCTCATTGCTTTGGGTTGGTGGTGGAACAGTACCCCATGTCAGGAACATGAGATGGAGTATGTGTATTCATGGAAGCCAGGAAGTAAAGAAGAGGAGGAATAGGAGAGGGAGAGGGAGAAAAAGGAGGAGGGGAATAGAGAGGTGGAGAAGGAAAAGGAAAAGGAGATAGGGAAGAAACAGAAGGAAAAGGAGGAAAGGACTTTGATCTTATTGTCCTCTTTGATCACAAGTTCTTAGTGACCAAATCTCTACAATTGTGCCCACTTGAAAATGTTCACCACCTCTTTATGGTAATATAGTGAAAACTAATTATTAATCCCAATACTTTATGATTTCAGATTTAATTTCTAGAATGGGGGGTAGATATTTCTGTACAATTGTGAAAACTTCTGTTTCTAAATATTTACTTGAATTAATCAGAGGAGCTATTTGGCATGGAGTTGGTTTGGTTATACAATTGTTGGAGAGATGAATGAAATGTTTAGAATGCAAATACATTTTATTTAACAGATAAAGAAACTTCAAGATATTTCATTTTTGATTTTCAAAAATGACTATTTCATTCAACTCATAATGAGTTGAATTTTTCATAACTTTATGGCATTTTTATTCAAGTTTTTTGTCATCTTTAATGAGGTTCATTCTTTCAAGTTGAAAGAAAAATGAATACTATAACTTATAAGGCGAGTCGTTATAATATGGATTTTCTGCAATTCAACAATAAGATATATTCAAATCTATAGGAATAATTGGATAAGTCATATATCTTGCTTTAGTTATCTCATATTGACATTGATTCAATTTCTTAAAATCAGTGTTGACATAAAATACATAAAATTCAGTGTTTCTCTGAAATGACTTGGTACTTGAACCTCAGAAAAACATGACCAGTAACTAAGATTTCTTCATATTCAAAAAATATATGAATATACATTTTTTTTGGGTCCAGTCGTGGGCCTGAACTCTGGGCCTAGGTGCTGTCCCTCAGCTCTTCAGCTCAAGGCTAGCGCTCTACCACTTGAGCCACAGCGCCACTTCCGGCTTTTTTCTTTTTGCTTATGTGGTGCTGAGGAATCGAACCCATGGCCTCAGGCATGCAAGGCAAGCGATCTACCACTGAGCCAACTTCCCAGCCCCTGAAACTACATTTTTATGTCAAAAAAGTTTAGGGTACAAACAATAGAAAATCATGTAGCCACAGTAGAAAAAATTTAAAGTTAATAACAAATTGTTTCATTCAGCTTGACAGAGACTATTGATTTTAGCTTACATGAGACATTTGATTAATGATCCTTTTGTAGCTTTTGAATAATAGAGTATTTCAATTTGTCCAAAGATTATGTCATTTAAACCTTCGAGTGTATATTTTTTTAATAAAAATGAAAGTATTTTTCCACAGTGCAGGTTCAGATTTAGTAACTAAATAAATATCTAAATGTTAATTTGTTAAATTGACCTGTGAATTTCAAATTATAAGAAATTTATTTTATTCTCAGATATATTATGTGCTGAATATGAGTATCTCAATCTTCTAATCCTGGCTACACTGGAAACTGGGGTTCAAAGCCAGCCTCGGCAAGAAATTTTGTGAGACACATCTCAATCACACACACACATAAACACACACACACACACACACACACACAAACACACACACACACACACACACACACACACACACACACACACACACACACAGAGAAAGCCAGAAGTGGAGTTGTGGATCAAATGTTAGGGCACTATCCTTGAGTGAATAAAAGTAAGGGATAGGCCTTCAGTTCAAATTACAAGAACAACACACATACACACACACTCACACACACACATACACAGAGACGCATACAATCCAATATTATGTCTAAATTCTTTTTTTAAAGTAAATTGTTATTTTTTATTGTGAAAATACTGTACAGATGGGTTACAATTACATGGGCAAGATAATGAGTGCATTCGTTATCAAGCATTGTAGCCTCCTCCTTTGTTTCCCCTTCCCATCCCTTCCCATCCTCCCTACATCCCCACCCAATATTCCCCGCTCCCCCATCCAGCACCAAAGTTGTAAATTTCCTTTTTGATAAAACGACTTGTACATTTCATTGTTGCAGTGGGTCCACCTGTATCCCTAGTTAAATGATTAATTCTTATTTTAGTTTGAAGAAATAAACAATATCATGAAAAGTAATATTTGTTACATATACTGCAACTTTTGTGAAGTGGTTTTTAGTACAACATGTTTTAAGGTATAGCATAGGTTATTAAAATTAATGTCAATCTATTAAGAGTTATAATTCCTCATAACACCTTGGAGTGAAACATTTGGTAGGTTTTCTATAGTCTTTAGAATTATTCAGAATAAAAGAAAGAAAGGAAGGGAGAATGGGAGAAAAAATAAAGAAACCAAGAAAGAAACAAAGAAAAAGAAAGAAAGAAGAGAGAAAGAAAGAAAGAGGTGGGGATGGAGGGAAGGAGGGCAGGAGCAAAGAAGAAAAGAAAGGAAGGAAGGAGCACACAAATTCCCAGCTCCTCTGGGACACAGCAAAGGCAGTACTCAGAGGCAAGTTTATAGCTCTGAATTCCAACATCAACAAATTGGAGAGTTCTGAAACCAACAATTTAATGAGACATCTGAACCTCCTTGAAAAAGAGCAGCAAGATAAACCCCAATCCATTAGACGGAAAGACATAATTAAAATTAAATCAGAATTAAATGAATTAGAATCCAAAAAATATAGAAAGAAGGAACAAAATAAAGAGTTGGTTTTTAAAAAAAATTAAAAAAATTGACAAACCCATAGCAAATCTTATCAGAAAAAGAAGAGAACACACCCAAATTAATAAACTCAGAGGTGGGAATGGAAACATAAGCACAGATACAACTAAGATTCAGAACATTGTAAGGGAATAATTCTCAAAACTTTATGCTAATAAGTCTGAGAAATTGGCAGAAATGGACCTTTTCCTAGCAAATATTGACATGCCAAAACTAAACCTAGATGAATTTAACCATCTTAACAGGCCCATATCAAGCATTGAAATAGAAACAGCAATAAGAGACCTCCCATCTATGAACAGTCCAGGACCAGATGGTTTTACAGCGGAATTCTAAAAGACCTTCAAAGCAGACCTCACAAAAATACTCCTCAAACTCTACAATGAAATTGAAAGAGAAAGTTCACTACTGAACTCATTCTATGAAGCCATCATAACCCTCATCCCAAAACCAGGCAGTTACTCATCAAAGAAAGAGAACTATAGACCCATTTCTTTGATCAACATTGATGCAAAACTTCTCAACAAAATTTTGGCTAATCGACTTCAACAATTCATCCAAAAAATCATACACCACGATCAAACAGGATTCATTTCAGGGATGAAAAGTTGGTTCGATATACACAAATGAACTAATAGTATTCATCACATCAATAGGAGCAAGGATAAGAACCACATGGTTATCTCAATAGATGCAGAAAAAGCATTCAACAAGATCAAACACCCCTTTATGATGAAGGATTTGGAAAAATTAGGAATCCATGGAACATTCCTCAATACAATAAAGGCTGTATATGACAAGCCTACAGCCATCATTATACTTAATGCTGAAAAACTAAAGCCATTTCCTCTTAACTCAGGAAAAAGAAAAGGATGTCAACTCTCTCCACTTCTCTTCAATCTAGTATTAGAATGCATTGCTACAGCAACAAGACAAGATGAAAACATAAAGTTAATCCAAATAGGGAAAGAAATAAATCTCTTCCTCTTTGCAGATGATATGATCTTTTATTGAAGAAATCCCAGAGACTCTACTCACAAATTACTCAAGCTTATTCAAAACTTTGGCAAAGTAACAGGGTATAAAATTAACCCCCCAAAATCTCTGTATGCCAAGAATGAGAAAAGTGTGGCTGAAATGAGGAAAGCAACTCCATTTGTAATAGATCCACAAAAAATAAAATACATCGGAATTAACTTAACCAAAGAAGTGAAGGAACTCTATGATGAAAACTTTAAAAACTTGAAAGAGGAAATCAAAACAGAACTTAGAAAATGGCAAAACCTCCCATGCTCCTGGATTGGAAAGACTAACATCGTGAAAAAGGCAATATTTCCCAAGGATATCTACAAAGTCAATGCAAAACCTATGAAAATTCCAACCTAATTCTTCAAGGAAATAGAAGAGTCAATCCAAAAATTCATATGTAACAATGAAAGGCACCGAATAACAAAAACGCTCCTCAACGGAAAGAGCACAGCTGGAGGAATATCAATACCAAATTTCAAACTCTACTATAAAGCCATAGTAATCAGAACAGCTTGGTACTGGCACAAGAACAGACCTCAGGACCAATGGAATAGAATTGAAAACCAACAAATGAACCTACAGACCTTTAGCGATTTATTTTTTGATAAGGGAGCTAAAAAAATAGAATGGAAGAAAGACAGCCTCTTCAGTAAATGGTGCTGGCAAAATTGGTTAACTACTTGTAGAAAGCTAAAGCTAGATCCTTATATATCACCCTGCACCAGAATCAACTCCAAATGGATCAAAGACCCCGGAGTCAAATCAGACACTCTGAAAACATTACAGTTTGGTATAGGAGAAACCCTAGGTCTCCTTGGTGCAGGCTGAAATTTTCTTATAGAGACCAGGAAACACAACAAATCAAATAAAGGTTGGACAAATGGGATTGCATGATGTTGCAGAGCTTCTGCATGGCAAAGGACATAGCTAGCAAGATCAATAGAAAGCTCACAAATTGGAAGAAGTTCTTCCAATTTGTGAAGGGGAAGGGTCTCATATGTAAAATATCCTTGGAACTCAAAAAATTAAATCCCTCAACAACAAATCCTCAAAGAAACAACTGCCCAATAAATAAGAGGGCTAAAGACTTAAAGAGAAACTTCTCTGTGGAAAAAGAAGGATGGCCAATACACACATGAAGAAATGCTCAACCTCCCTAGCCATAAAAGAAATGCAAATCAAAACAACATTAAGATACCACTTAACCCCAGTTAGGAAGGCAAAAATCAAGAACTCTAATAACAACAGATGCTGGAGGGGATGTGGACAGAAGGGAAACTTACTTCATTGTTGGTGGGAATGTAAACTTCTTCAACAACTTTGGAAAGTATTATGGAGGTTCCTCAAAAGACTCCACATAGAGCTCCCCTATGACCCAGAAATCCCAGTTTTGGACATTTACCCAAATGTTTACAAACAAGACCACACTAAAGCTATCAGCACAACTATGTTTATTGCAGCATTATTTACTATAGCTAAGATATGGAACCAACCAACTCAGATGCCCCTCAGTAGATTAATGGATCAAGAAAATGTGGTGTATATATACACAATGGAATTGTATGCCACCATCAGAAAGAATGACATTGACCCATTTGTTAGGAAATGGAAAAACTTGGAAAAAATTATTTTAAGTGAAGTAAGCCAAGCCCAAAGAAACATAGGTCCCATGGTTTCCCTTATTTCTTTGTTGCTTTGTATGTCCCTCCCCTACAGTGTAACCCCTGCTTTCACTGTATTTGATGTCGATATAATTTGTGGAGTGGAAGGGGAAAAACAAGTCGTTTAAATAAGGATACAGTTGGACCCGTTGCAACAATGAGAAGTACAAGTTACTTTGGTGGGGTTGGGGAAACTTGGGTGGGGGGCGGCGGTAGGCTGGGAAGGGATGGGAAGGGGAAACAAAGGAGGAGGCAACAATGCTTGATAAGAAATGTACTCATTATCTTGCCCATGTAATTGTAATCCCTCTGTACAGTATTTTCATAATAAAATATTTAAAAAAAAAAAAAAGAAAGGAGAAAAGGAAGGAAGGAAGGAAGGAAGGAAGGAAGGAAGGAAAGAAGGAAGCAAGGAAGAAAGGAAGGAAGGAAAGAAGGAAGGAAAGAAGGAAGGAAGGAAAAATGAAGGAAGGAAGGAAAGAAAAATGGAATGAATGAAGGGACAAAAACAATTTATTTATAAAATCTGCTATTTATCCCAAAATAAATTTCATGTAAGTTAACCCTTTAGTAAATGCAAGTTTGCAATTGTCACTTCTCTGCCTGTTCTCTATCCATGAATGAAAGCAACAAATGTAGTATCAGAAATAACCACGTGAATATGTTTGCATCTATAGTAAATATGCACAGAAATCGTTTTCTCATTTTCTATACATTATCAAGTAACTATTTACAAACAATTTACATTTAGTTATAAGTATTCTAAAAATTGATGTAACCAAAGGATGTCAATGTATTATATAATGTGAACACTAGTATTTTTAATGTTAATAATAGTACAGTCTTCATGTTATACTAATTATAGCAATTATATTATGTATTTTATCAGAGAAATTAGCATCCTCTAATTTTGTTGTCTGTGGGAGCCCTAATAGCAAACATTATTAAAATCAAAGGAGATCTGTATTTCTGAAAGCAATTAAATCAATGGAGATTGTTCAAATACATCAGAAGGGCTTAGAAAGGTTGCACCATGTTTAAATGTTTACCTCTGATGTAATTCAAGAGCCACTAAACAATCATGCTTCACTTTGCCATCACTAAAATTATTCCCATTGTAAGAAGAATCATTCACCTAATTGACATGATATAGGTTTGTCCTTAAGATATTATATTCTATGAAATAATATCCAAATGATAAACTACACTAAGAGTTAAAGCAAAAGTTGCAAAATGTATTGGATGATGTAACTCCTTCCAGATACTCATTTTGTAATTGTATTCCCCTGTCTGGTTACATTATAATCACCCTTTCAGAGATGACCCTGAAATAATGATCCTGATAAACGAAGCCTAATAAAACTACTCTGCCATGTGAACATCCAGCAAATAAAGTATAATGAACCAGAAATTAGACCGCTATATGACAAGGAATTCATTTGAATAACCATTTTTATAATCAATGTTCAAGCTTCTAGAGCATGGGTAATATACTCCTGATGTTTTTAAGCCACTTACTTTGAAGTATTCTCTTATAACAGCCCAATGGTTGACAAAACACAAAGTAATTTTGATTTAAATTTGAAATTTTCAGAAAAAAAGTTTCATAATGTTTTATTATTTGAATTTTATTATCCAAACCTCCAGGTTAAAATATGTGTAAATGAGAAATTATTGAGGGGCAACTCTCTATTCAACTATCATAATTTTTTGAATATTTTAGTATCTTTAAGTAGTTGTACAAAGGAGTTTCCATTCACTGAAACAGTTTATGGATGCAGTGCATCTTGATGAATGTCATCTCTTTCAATATTCTCATCCACTCCTCCCAATTAACCCCAGTCTTTAGGTATCTAAATATTATGTTATGTATGGAATTATTTGCCATTTAACAAAGCAGTTTATGTGTACAATGCACCTGGAATTGTGTTACCACTTCAACATCTTCATTCCTATTTCACACTACCCCTTGCTTTGTATGTTTCAATTCTGGGAAGTATGCAATGGTTTCTTGCCTGTAATCTGTCCTTTTCCCCATCAATTTCCTACCTCTCTCACACTGCCCCTCACTGTCCTCTCTTGCAGTACACATTTAATGGTATTTATTTTGTTGGGCTTTGACTTAATCTTTTAAGAGAATAATAGTATTTCCACTAACTATGGACTCTGACACTTCAGATAATTCATTTGTACCTGCTTGCATACAATCCAGTATGTTTAACCCCAACGGTATATCCCCCGTTTTCACTGCATTTGATGTTGGTATAATTTGTGGAGGGGAAGGGCAAAAACAAATCGTTTAACTAGGGATACAGGTGGACTCATTGCAATAATGAGATGTACAAGTTGTTATGTCGAAAAGGAACTTTACAACTTTGGTGTGATCAGGTGGGGAGAAGGGGGAAGTACGGAAAGGATGAGAATGGGAAAAAAGGAGGCAATAATGCTTGATAAGAAATGAACTCGTTATCTTGCCAATGTAATTGTAACTCCTCTTTACGTATTTTCACAATAAAAATTTAATTAATTGATTAATTAATTAAAAATAATTTTACCTTTATAAGCCCTTTGTATCTACCACAAATGAGGAAAATCATGCAACGTAAGTTTCTCTGGGTGCAATTAATTTCACTTAACATTATTATTTCTAAGTGTTTCATTTTCCTTAAGAATAGTGCAATATTATTCTTTCTGATGGATTAATGAAATTTGATTATTTATGTATATATATATGTATATATAAGTGTATACATACGTACATATATACATACTTGTAAATAGGGATCAATAAATTTATATACATATGACTTGTATATATATGTATATATGTACATATATGCATATGTATCTGTGTGTATGGGTATGTGTAAGTTGCCTGATTTCGCTCATTTGTTGTATTAGAATGTGGCTATAATTTTAAAAGTAAACAAACTTGGATGGTAAAAGAGAAAACATTAGACTTGGACAAGATAAATTATATGGGAGTCTAAAAATTTTTACAGTGAGATCAAATGGAGGATACCCTTGGGGGAGGATCACAAATGCTCAATAGCTATATGAATAATATCATATAAAATAATATTCAGCAAAATGATCTCCCAAAAATGATGATAGTTTTATTATTTTGCTTTTTCCTTCTGTCTTCTGTTGCTATTTTGATTTTTGTACCTTTGGTCTTATATGTAAGTTTTTAAAGGGCAAGGGGAAACACAAATGGTTGGACAAAGGGTGAACAAATGTAGCACTGCTATTCAATAAACACTACATTCAAAATGAACTATACTACCAGCATCCTTCAGTGTGAAGTTACTCCCTTTTTCCTTTTGTAATAATGAAAAACTGGGAAAGGTACTTTGAGATTATGTAAATATCTTATGTCTCATTAAACGTTTACTCACTAATTATAAAAATTAAAATTAAAAAAATGAACTATACAACTTATGGGGGAGGAAGGTTGAAAGGGAAAATTTGGGAGGTGACACTGTTCAAAAGAAATGTGCCCAATATCCGATTATCGAATTGTAACCCTTCTTACATAATCTTTTTTATTTTTTTAATTGTGAAAATACTGTCCAGAAGGATTACAATTACATGGGCAAGATAATGAGTACATTTCTTATCAAGCATTGTAGCCTCCTCCTTTGTTTCCCCTTCCCATCCCTTCCCATCTTCCCCTCACACACCGAATCAACCTTCACCCCTCCACCCCCTCACCCAATTTGTAAAGTTCATTTTTCGACATAATGACTTGTACATCTCATTGTTGCAATGGGTCCACCTGTATCCTTATTTAAACAATGTGTTTTTTCCTTCCCCTCCACAAATTATACCAACATTAAATACAGTGAAGTCAGGGGTTATACCGTGGGGGAGGAACATACAAAGCAACAAAGAAATAATCTTATAAATATGTTGGAAACAATCGCAGAAAGAAAAAAAAAACATTTGAATACATATATTAGGGTTCAAAAATTAAAAATGAAGTTCATAAGCAGGCCAGAGTAGGTATGTAAACATTAGATAAAATAGGCTTTAAATTAAAAATGGTATGAAAGTAAAAAGAGACAAAGAAGGACATTAAATATTGACAAAGAAAACTCTCCATCAAGGGGATATAACAATTCTAAATAAGAATGCCCTGAATCCTAGGGCTTCCAAGTTGATCAGGCAAATACTACTTAACCTAAAAATATGCATACATCCAAACACATTGTTTGCTGCTTGAGCACATCATTCTTAACTCTGGACAGGTCAGCCAGGTAAAAATGTAGCAAAAAAAAAAAACAACTTCAGAGCTAAATAACTGCAATGACAAGCTGTACCTAATAGATAGCTACAGAATATTTCATCTACCAGCATCACAACATATATCTCTCTCAGCAGCCCATGGAATGTTCTCATATATATATATCTTAAATCACAAGGAAAATCTGTGAAAATTCCAAAATAAAAATGAAATTACTCCTTGTATCCTGTCATACTACGATGGGACCAAATTAGATGTTGGCATCAAAAGGCATCACAGAAAATTCTGCAACTCACAGAGACTGAATGACATATTGCTAAATCATCTGTGAGTCACTGAAGAGATATGAAGGGAAGGTCCAACGTTTATGGAATTCAGTGGAAGTGAACACACAAAATACTACCTGCTCTGGGACACAACAGCACAGGCAATACTCAGAGGAAAATTTATAGCTTTGAGTATGTACAGGAATAAATTAGAACAATCTTGTATCACAGCACTAGGTCATTGAAAAAAAGGAACAAGCCAAACCAAAAACCGGAAGACAAATAATACAAATTAGATTAAAGAAGTAAATAAATCAGAGTCTAAAAAAAACATACAAGCAATCATAATTGACTTTTATCTACTAGTAACTCAGAAATTTGCCCAATGAATGTCAATGTAGCTATTTTCAGAGATAGACTCAACCAGCTCAAACTAGTGAACAAAAAATCTTCTAGAATTCTAAGAAGCAACATTCTATTTGACTTAAAAAAATTCCCGGTTGTTATTATTAAGCTGATTCATAGAGGGATTATGATTACATGAGTCAGGTAATGAGTACATTTCCTTTTATGAAATGTCTTTGGTTCCCTCACTTGTTCCTAGTCCCTCCCTCCTGTCCCCATCCTTGTGTTAAATAGTTCACCTTCATCAATGTTCAATTAACTCCACTGCTGCAATTTTTCACCATTTTCCCTAAAGCTCTGTCTCTACCCCTCACCTTCCTGAAGACCTTCAATGAATATATCTGCATAAGGTAAAGACAGAATCATTACAAACTATAAAGAACTATAAAAACAAAACAAAAAAGGAGACTTCTGTTTCCATGTCTTATAGTTTGTTTGAGTATGTATATCATGTTATATAAATATAATTGTTTTTTATCATAAAGTCAACTAAGGCACTAAAGTATGATAACTTATAATGTTGCTTTCTATTTAATAATGCTTTTTATTTTAACATTAAAATTGTAAGTAACACAATTCAAGTCCTAGTGAAATTTTCAGATTTAATGTTAAATTTTCAAAATGTCTAATAGTTCCATTTTGGCAACCAAAATGAAAAACAGGGATGTTTTATCCTCAATAATGTCATTATTTCATACGCACAAAAGTAAAATAAATGTAATATTAATTCAGTGGAAATAAGAAATCAAATACATATCAATGAATCAATTCCATACATTAATAGATCTATTGATAACATTAATGAAACTAGTAAAGTTGGTTTTTCGACATAACATCTTATACATTTCATTGTTGTGATGGGTCTGCCTGTATCACTATTTAAACAATTTATTTTTTCCCTTCCCCTCCACAAATTATACCAATGGGGAGATGGGAATTAATGGGAAAGGGAAACAAAGGAACAGGCAACAATGCTTGATAAGAAATGTACTTATTACCTTGCCAATGTAATTGTAACCCCTCTGTAGGATATTTTCACAATTAAACATAATAAATAAATAAATAATAAAACCCAGTACTGGCAATATAAATTATTTTAAGAGAAAAAATTAATAAAACTTGTTTTAAGTAGATTACTTAAGACATGAAGCAAGTGATAATTTTCTTTTCCAGGTGAAGTTGATATACAAATCAAAACCCAAAGATTTCAGAGTTCTGTGTGCTTAATACGTGTCAATTTACACATATACTTGACTCATCTCAACATTATGTGAAGATAACTGAGAACAGGACTATAATAAAAAACGTAATTGAAAATGTTTATTTTGTGAATGAATATGTCTTTTTTATATATCTTTATTTAATTTGAAAAATCTGGTAATTAATTTAAGTCACATCAACAATAATGAGAAATAAACATCCTCTAGCTCCTTAAAAGACAATCAATAAGACAAAAAGGAAACAACAAAGAAAAATATTGAACCTCATTTTGCACGTAGTCTTTGTATATTGTGGTGGCTTGTAATTGTAGAGTATGTGCCTATCCTATGAATATGGGCTCAAATTACTTGGATTACTGGAAGAAAATTTCAAAATCTAGAGCAGCTAACATAGCTGTGCAATTGTTTGTGGGTTTCTCTACAGTAGCAACTGGGCATAAACTGTACAAGGGAAATAATTTTAGTGCTTTGCAGGCAAGAATGTGATGAAAAGCATACTTTTATCTTCTTAGATGAAATAAGAAGACCACACATTAAAAGCTTACTAAATGACCAGCCTTTTAAAGAACAGTGCCATTTTTAAGGCACTCTAGATGATTCAAGTCCTTCATTCCAACCACAAACATTGCTGCCATTCACAAATCATTGCCAAGATGAATTTCCAGTTCTTTTTGATATTTCAAATGGTTTAGGAGTAACATAAGCAATAATTCAAGTTGTTGAGAAAATATAATTTAGAATAAGCGAACAAATCAGATTCAACTCCATAGCATAAACTTTAGGAAAAATGAACTAAGGAATATGGGGTGTCCTTTGTAATGTAATATTAGACATTAGGGAAAAATGCCAGAAAAAGACTCTGCAAGAAAAAAAGAAGTCTTTGATAAGATATACAAAAGATTACCCAGGTAAAAGTAATTTTACCTACATGTTCTATTATATAACATATTTTTGTCTGCTAATCAGAGAGACTCAAAAATATTTTTAATTATGATATGGAAAATGCATTGTCATAAATGAATTAAATCAGGGAGTTGATGGCACAGGAACTGGGTGTGGACAGATGCCAATAGCTGAAGGTGTCCTATTCCTAGCTCCTGGAGGGCTTAGATGTGAGGATTACCATGCAGATACAGTCTAGCGAAAAGAGTGTGTGAGACTCTCTTCTGCAAATAACCAACCAAAAGCTGTAAGAAAACTCTGGCTCAAGTGGTAGAGTGGTAGCCTTGAATGAAAAAACTGAGGGACAGAGCCCAGGCCCTGAGTTTAAGCCCTAGCAACAAGATGCATGGGTGCCCGTGCACGCACACACATGCTCACACACAAACACACACACACACACACACACACACACACACACACACAGATACACCCCCCCACACACACACAGAGAGGAAGGTGGTAATGATGAGCTGAACTAGAACTGGGGCCAGTCCTGAGGCATAGTCACAGTAAACTCTCAAGGCAGATCAAGTGGTTTCTCCCTAAGTCCTTCTTGGGCTGAGTGGGTCTGGGCCATGGCAGTAAGTTCCATGGAATCTGCCTCTCCATCCGTGCATTGTGCCATAGGACTGCGGGTAGGACACTATGGGTGCTCCTTTGTAGTCGGTCCACAATTGCAAACCTTTATCTACCCCCAAGCACTGGAGAGGAAAGCAGGGCTCCAAGCCCTGGGACTCCTGTCATAGCGACTGCTACAAGCATCAGGTAGCCGGCTGTGGATTCCTGAGCCTACAAGTCTTTCATGAGCCCAACTCAACACCTGCCCAAAGTGTGCCTACAGATTCGCACTCTTTTGATACCCACATGAGTGGGCATCACCAGTTATGCCATCTTGCAGCTCCTGCCCCTCCTTTGCCCAGAACTATGATCTGAGATGTCAGTTTACTGCTCAGATACACACTGCACCCATGACTGATGCCATTCTGATGACCCAGGTGATGACCTCCATGCACCAAGGCTGGACCCTTCTCTGATATTCTGGCCTGTTCCATACACAAAGGCCGCCAAAGAGGCTGCTCTGAAGACACCTAGACATTGGGTGACCCGGCCCTCAGGGGCCCATTGGAAAGTAGTCTGCCTAGAGCCACAGAGTGAGGTCCAAGCAGGTGTTGGTCACGGGGCTCGAACTCTGGGCCTGGGCACTGTCCCTCAGCTCTTCAGCTTACCACTTGAGCCATAGAGCTTCTTCTGGTTTTCTGGTGGTTCCTTGGAGATCAGAGTCTCCTGGATTTTCTTGCCTGGGCTGGCTTTGAACCACGATCCTCAGATCTCAGCCTCCTGAGGAGCTAGAAGGACATGTGTGAGCCACATGGGCTTAGCTGATCTGGCCTTTCACCACAGTGGGCTAGGAGCTTCTGAAAGCTTTTCTTTATTTTTTTCTCTGCCAGTACTGGGGCTTGAACTCAGAGTCTGGGCCCTGGTCTCTTAATTTTTTCTCAAGTCTGGCACTTTACCACTTGAGCCACATTTCCATTTCTGGCTTTTGGTAGTTCATTGGCAAAAAAAAGAGTCCCACTACCTTTCTTCCTCTGAGCTGGCTTTAACCCAAGATATCTGATCTCAGTCTCCTGAGTAGCTAGGATTTACAGAGGTTAAGCCACTGGTGACATTGGGCTAGAAACTTTTCTTAAAGAAGAGTTCTTCCCTGCATTTGCCCTGACTCCTCCATGCAAAGGAGGCCTCTAAGAGTCAGGAGCTGTGAAAAATAAGCTTCCAGCCACTGGAAATGGCTGGGGTCTGTGGTGAAAAGCCAGGCTAATCTTTCCCCTGGGCCCCATTCTGGGACCCAACCCTCTGCCCTACCTGTGACTCAAGTACAAACTTGACCCAGTCTTGAATGTCCTGCCAGACTTGTCTGAAGCCACAGAACTTACATTCCACCCACACCACCTGCTCTAAACCACACCCCAGGAACTTTGCCCATGCTGTACCTTCTGCCTGAGGATCTCTGTCCTGTTCCACATCTTAGAACTCTTGTGGAATTTTGCCACTGTTTTTTCACCTCCTGGAGCAAGTTTTTCCTTCCCTTTTCCCTCTTTTTTAAAATATTGAATTGCTAGAGATGGAACTTGTAAAGACTGACTGGCAAATGCTCTATCTTGGTGTGTGGTTATGCCAGTCTGGGGGTTTGAATTCATGGCCTTGACAGTATCCCTGAGATTTGTGCTCAAGTATAGCACTCTAGTACTTGAACCACAGTTCTACTTCTGCCTTTTTGGGTGTTTAATTGGAGAAAAGTGTCTCATATAATCTTTCCTACTTGTAATTTTGATCCTCATATCTCAGCCTCTTGAGTAGCTAAGGTTACAGGGCACCTGACCTCTACCTCACTTCTAACCTCAGCCCTCCTCTGAGTGCTAGAAGAATACGTCTCACCAGGGTCCCTTTTTTGCCAGTGTTGGGGCTTAAAATCAAGGTCTGGGCATGTACCTGAGCGTCTGTGTTTAAGGCTAGCACTCTATCAATTAAGTCACAGTGCCAATTTTGGATTTTTCTTTTTCTGTGGTACTGTGGAATTGAACCTAGTCTTGGAAGGGTGCTAGTTAAATTTACATAGAACATGAATTATAATGTGAATGAAATTCATGGTTCCATTACTTGTTCTAAGAAAACAATTATGCCTTTTGTTTTCTTATATTTCTTTAAGAATGTGTAACATTCATAGATTTCACTGTTAAAATTGATAACAATTATATTATGTCAAGTTGATTCAAACTTGTATTTGAAAATTGCACACTTAACACAAATATACTTCCACTTTCTTCTAACTCATAATAAACGTAACAGTATAACAAAGCTTGGTGTTAGCCGTTCATGTGTAGAATCCTAGAAACTCAGGAGGCTAAGACCTCAATATTTTAGTTAAATGTCAGTGCAAACAGACAAAAATGTGAAAACTTATCTCCAATTATACAGCAAGGTGAGGATGTGGCTCAAGGAATAGAGTGTTATCAGCCATCAGCAAAAAATATAAGAGAGACAATTAAACATTGAGTTCAAGCCCTAAAAATGGCACATACACACAAGACAACAACAAAAAAGTAGTATGAGCATCAATAATGAAGACAAAATAGGAAACATCATGAAAAATGTGTAAACATCTTGCAGACAGAAATCATTTGACAGAATTTTGATTCATGACAGGGAAAATCACAGTCTCATTTGTACAATCTCATTGTAGTCATTTGTGTGAAACTAGGCTATTGGGGAAGATGTGAAAGAGCAGACTAGACTACCTGACAATGCAGACATTGCCTGTGACTATGCACCATCCCACTCTGCAAAAATCTAAAATAGTGCTTCTTAATTTATTTTTAAAAAAACCTCGTTAGAGACTGGTCCACACAGACTGGGGTCCTTATTTTGAGGCTTCAGACCAGTGCTTTTGTTGATAACCACTTTTATTTTACGCCTCTTCCATTGTGCAGCTATACTTTACTTAGATGGCACCAACCCAAGGCTTTGAACTAGACACCCTGCCTAAATCCATCCCTTTTTTCAGCTACAACTCATTTCACATGCTATCTATGTTTTAACATTGGTAAACCCACTACAAATAACCTAGGTAGATAAGGGAGTAAGGGTTTAGCATTGGCTGAGGCTCTCATCTGTAGGTTTGCTCCCTAATAAATCTGTGCTACATTATCTCTTTTTTCTTCATGGCTTTTGAGTGTGACAAATGATTGATTTATTTTGATGTAATCCCATTTATCCAAACTTACTTTGGAAGTTTTGACCTGTGCCAAGGAGCCCTCGTGTTTCCCCTAACTCTTCCTGTAACATTCTCAAGTTATCCCGACTTACATTGAGGTCTTCGATCCACTTGGGATCAATTCTGGTGCAGGGGTATATATAAGGATATAATTAAAGTTTTCTGTGTACAGGCAATTCTTTCAGCACAATTTTTTGAAGAGGCTGTCTTTCTTCCATCCTGGGTTTCTGACTTATCAAAAATTATGTGCATATAGGAGTGGCTTCATTTCTGGGCCTTCAATTTTGTTCTATTGATGAAATTCTGGGCTTCCTTTGGAAAGAATGGCATTACCCATTCCTGAGGAAATGGAAAAACTGGGAAAAAAACGATATTAAATGAAATAAGCCAGATCCAATTAAATATATGCTGCAAGGTTTTCCTCATTTGAAATAACTACACTATTTCCATAAATCTACAAGTTAATCCAATAGATAGTAAAAGAGAAATAATTCCTCTTGGACATGATTAACTAACTGCACTCTAAGCATTCACATGGCAAGAAGAAGGGAAGCTATTCTTAGGAGAGGATCACAATGGCTCAATATGTATGTGCTTATGACCATATAAATGTTGCTGTTGCCATGAACTCTAAGAATCAATCATACATGTGAAGTGCATGTATCTGTATATAATTTTAAAAAGATGTCAAAGAAACAACCGACTTCTCTGTAAACTCAACAGCAACATTCTAAGTTTAGAAGATAAAATTGAGGAAAGTTTTCAACACAAACTAAAATACACAGTGGAAAAGGGGGAGAGAAAAGATAAGATGAAAAGTAGAATAGCTAACTATTGAAGAATTCATAAACAGTTTCCAAACTATACAAGAGTGCTGGGGTACAGTTCAGTTGTAGAAACAAACTAATATATACAAAGCCATGGGTTCAATCTCCAAGGAGGCCTAATAATAAGTTAATAAATAGTAGTAATACAATAGTCACTTGAAATATATGCTTTCATATTAGAGAGGCCTGAGTCCTCAAAAAGTAAACAAAATATTTTCAATTCTTGTACCCATTGACATAAAACTACAAGAATGAAAAGGGAATAGTTTCCTTTTCTATTCTTTCTTTTCCTTTTCTGTTTTCTTCTTTTCTTTTTTCCTTTGGCACTACTGATGCTTGAATTTGCTAAGACTCTAACCACTTTAGATTATTTTTCTGGCCAAAACTCTCTTGAGCAATGATCTTTTCCCTATGACTTCCACAAACGTGAGATAACAGGGAGATTACACTATATCTAGCTTACTTTGGTTTTGTAATTTCTCACTATTTTTTGTCAAAACTGGCCCTGATATAAGTCTTCTACATCTCTGCCTTCTAATTAGCAGGGTATATTTCATCTGAAGCTTGGATCCAAACTATTTTTCAATGTAAACATTCAATATTGACTTCTGTTTTCTAGATATCAATAAATTCTATTGAGGTTAGTATGTATCTTTATGAAGTTATAAGAACACAGAGATATCCTTGGAATAATTTTCCCAATTTCTTTAAATATTTATAGTATGACATCACAAGTTGGACATTAATATTTCACAAGTACTTTATGCAGACTTCAGTAGTTTTATTTTGCACACATATTAAGTCCAATATAATTTTATCAACTCTATATGAATATACCATATTTACAGATACGTTTCTTTACCAAAAATGAGTCTGTCTCATGCTTCCCTTTTATAATTAAACCCACTACTTCTCTTTGTCCCATCCCAAACCTATTTCATCCTGGCAACCAACGCAATTTTTTCCTCCGAATTCTAGATCATGCAATAAATAAGCTTTTAAGATTGCCTTCAAATATATGATAGATTATTCCCAGTTATTGTATGCTTTAATATTGTATTGTATTCACTCGAGTTGCTTTTGGTTCTGTCAATAGAGAATGTAGCACAATTTGTTTCCCATTCACCTGAAGAAAGACTGAATTGATTTCCATTTCTTTGACTAGAGGAAGTAATGCTGCTATAAACCTCTTTGTTTTGGCCTTTGGGTAAATGTTACATTTCTATGAGACAAAGCCTTAAGAGCTCAATTTCTGTGCTATACTGTGTGTGCTTGCATATTTCATATTCTAGGAACCTGTCACAATGTTTTTAGAAGTGGCTTTCCCATTTGACATTCCTTCCTGCATCCAGTTTCTCTGTTTCCTGATAGCATTTAGTATGGTCATTATTGTATTATGAGGAGGAATTCTCATACATGTTTTATGATGTCATTTTAATTTTAATCTGAGGATGTGCAGAACAATTAAGTAACATAAAGAAGAACGAAAGAGAAGAAAAGGTGAAAAGGATAAGAAAGAAAGAAAGAAAGAAAGAAAGAAAGAAAGAAAGAAAGAAAGAAAGAAAGAAAGAAAGAAAGAAAGAAAGAAAGAAAGAAAAAGAAAGAAAGAAAGAAAGAAAAAGAAAAGATCAGATACACTTTAAATCACATGAAGGTTATATCTATTACCATCATATATGTAACAGTATGTAAATAGTAGTTTTATTGCATATTTGGGAAACAAATTTTTTGCTGAATATTTTAAATTTCTGGTTTGTTAAACACCTAGATGTGGGAATTCTGGATACTGAAGGTTATCTCTATAAAGTACTTCGTTGGTTTCAGGTATCCACTTGGAATGTATATCCAGAGGCTAAGCAGGAACCAATGTAAAGATCAACAAGAAAATTGAACCTCTTGTTTTGCCATAATTATTCACTAAATACAACATAGATAAATTGGATTCTGTACCTCCTCCTCTTCCTCCTCCTCCTCCTTGCTCTTTTACTTCTTCTTCTTCTTCTTCTTCTTCTTCTTCTTCTTCTTCTTCTTCTTCTTCTTCTTCTTCTTCTTCTTCTTCTTCTTCTTCTTCTTCTTCTTCTTCTGTTTCTTCTTTTTCCTCTTCTACTTTTCTCAGTGCTGAAGATCCAACACACGTCCTCCAACATGCTAGGCTTGGTCTCTACCACAGTTCTACATCCCAACCCTCTAGAGCTTCTAAAAAGCTAGTTTGATAGTTTCTCAATGCTTAATAATCAACATAAATTTTTCTTTTCCTTTCTATTCTCCAACACAGGGAAAAGTGGCTGGGGAAAAATGGGACAGTCATCTAGGGAAAACATTGCTGATTATCATATTTTAGTATTTTTGTTCAGTTGGCATTTAAAAATATGTTAACATATAATTTAAATCCTATTTTTAAAATTTCTTCATAGGAGTAAACACCAACTAAAAATTTTGGTCAATTTTATGTATAAAGTTCACAATGCTGTCTCTATAAGAATCTTTTAAAACATTCTTCTGATATGACTTTTACCATCTCCTTAGAGGCAAAGCTGAAGTCTATAGATTAAATATTCGAATCATTGTATGCATTAGAAACAATGAAAAATATGTCAAACAATAAAAAGGACAATTACCCATCAAACAGATGCTTATCATTTGACAGGTGGAAAACAACTGTCTGAGAATATGCAGAATTACTGAAAGGACAATACTTGCATTCAAAAGAAAGAAGAAATCATTTAAAATATAAAAAGACAAACTTTCACCAATAGATCATACCTGTAATCCTAGATGGCCAGGAGGCTCATTAATGGCTAAAGAAAAGCAAGAATAAACTTGAAAACATCAAGTGATAACCTTTCATAATTCAAAGGACACTATAACAGAAGCGAAAACATATCTAACTGCGGGGAGCCGGGGCAAACACAATTAGACTCCGCCCACTCCCTTGCGGCTTTGAGGTAAAAGACTCCATATTAGGCAGTGCTTGGCGGGACGGTGGGTCCTGGGCTTTGTGCATGCACCCCTCAGGCGAAGGCCAGTGCAAGGTCCTCTCATTAATGTTTTAGACAGAGGCCCAACCTCTACTCTTACCTGTTGCCCAAAAACAAAAAGGGGGAACTGCAGGGAGCCGGGGCGAATGCAATTAGACTCCGCCCACTCCCTTGCGGCTTTGAGGTAAACAACTCCATATTAGGCAGTGCTTGGCGGGACGGTGGGTCCTGGGCTTTGCGCATGCGCGAGCCACGTAGAGTCCCCAGCCAATCCCATGGCACTTGGTGACGGTGAAAGGCAGATGACCAATAGTAGAACGACACGTGTCCCTATTCCCTATATAAGCGGCCATTTTTTTTGTGCGCTCTCTCTCGCGCTCAAGCTCTCCTACATGTAAGAAGGCTCTCCAGTAAAGTGTGATCTGAGAAGACTCCTGGTGTGGTGGTCGTTCTTCCTCGCTGGTCGAGAAGGCGTTCGCCACAAGTGGTGCCGAAACCCAGGACCCACGCGAGAGGCTGAACAGGAGCCAGAACTCAACACATGGAGAGGAGACGTCGGTAAGTATCCCCCGGTATGTTGTTTACTGTAGATTACTGGTTGCTTGCGTTACTTCTTCCCTTGTGGTTTGTCTTTCTGGTGGTTCTCTGTGCTTGTCTACAATGTGGGGAGCCTGGGAAGGTGTGCCGCTGTTAATAGCCTCACGCCTTAAGGGGCCCACCATGGGCAATAGTCAGGGGACCGTTTGTGGACCAGCGGATTTTTACACTCTCTTACAGACTTTGTTAAGGCAGCAAGGGCTAAGAGTGTCCAAAGGCACTGTTAAAAGGTTCTGGGCGATTTCCATGAACATGCGCCCTGGTTCGCGGTTTCCGTGGACCTCACTCTTCCTTGCTGGGACAAGTTGGGTAAGGACCTGACTAGGGCCCAGGAGGAGGGTCAAGTAACTGGTGCAATCCTCCCCCTTTGGTGGATGGTGCGCGCCTGCCTCGAGGAGGGAGGGTCCGATTTAATTCAGGAGGGACACAAAGCATTAATGCAGCATTAAGATAGTCTATCTGAGTTAGCATCCAGTAAAGGGGAGGAAAATAGGCCAAAAAGGAAAAAGGAAAAAAGACAAAAGGATACTAAAGAGTTAAAACGGGAGGGACTGCAGCCCTCACAAAAGGAAAAGGAAAAGGAAAAGGGTCTTAGGGACGACCGCAAAGAGGAGGTCTCGAGGGGACCCCTGTATCCTTCTTTGAAGGAATTTTCAAACCGGTTCTCAGCCCTACATTTGGAAGGGCAGGACCAAGAAAACAGTGACCCTGTGGGTGACTCTGAGGAGGAAATGTTAGAGGAGGAGGGAGAGCAGATCGATCCAGCTGAATGTGAGGACTTAGAAAAGGCTGCGGCTGAGTATGAGGCAGACAGATATGGGGGGGGGTGGCGTCCCCTAGGGGTGGGAGTACCGCAGCAGCCAGGAAGAGGAAACGGAGCTGGCTTTCGCCCGTCAGCCCCCCCGCCATACCCGCCTGCAGGGAGGAGTCACTTTATAAAAGGAAGCACATGGTCGTGGCTGGCGGCTGCCTTTCCAGTTTTTGAAAATCCAATTACTAATGAGAGGAGTTTTGAGCCAGTTTCCTACTCCCAGCTTAAGGATTTAGTTGAGGCAGTCCGGACTTATGGAGTGACGGCTAATTATACCACTGCCCTGCTCCGAAGACTGACCGTTAATGCTATGATGCCCACGGACTGCTTTGAGGTAGCTCATACCTGTCTTAATCATGGGCAATTCCTCGATTTCCGGTCTATTGTTCAGGACAAGGCTCAAGCCCAATACAGACAAAATGTCCATGACGGGCACCCAGACTGGACCGTAGATATGCTTCTCGGGCAGGGACCCTTTGCTGTAGATCAAACAGGATATCCCTTTGAAGTGTATCGACAAGTGAATACTCTTTTTTACAAACCCTGGAGAGCCCTCCCAAATAAGGGAGAGACGGCCGGCAACCTAACAAAAATCACTCAGGCCCCTGATGAGCCATTTTCTGATTTTGTTGCCCGTATGCTAGAGACAGCTGAGCGGGTGTTAGGAAATCTGGAAACAGCCATGCCATTTGTACAACAAATCATTTTTGAACAAAGCACCAAGGAATGTCAGAGGGCAATTACCCCAGTAAGAACTCAAAGCCTAGAAGCTTGGTTAAGGGCTGCAGAGAAGTGGGTGGCCCCCTGACCAATGCGGGGCTGGCGGCTGCTGTCTTGTCAGCTGCCAGGGCCGCAAAAGATAATAAAGGAAAAGGATGTTTTCGGTGTGGTCAGTTGGGACATTTTAAACGGCAGTGCCCACAGAATGGTGGTCCTGCGCGAAACACGCCCAGGCCGCCAAGGACTCCAGGGGTGTGTCCTCGTTGTAAAAAGGGGAAGCATTGGGCCAACGAATGCAGGTCAGTTAGAGACATCAATGGACATCTTATCCCCCAAATTATTCCAAACACTGATTCGGAACCAGAGCCAAAAAAGGGGAAGAAGGGCCCTCGTCCCCAGGGCCCGAAAATTTATGGGGCATTTCAGACTCCGGCTCCCGGACAGCACCCACAACAACCCCCCAGCCAAAAAGAGCAACCTCAGGCACCGCAGGGTTGGACCTCTGTGGCACCTCCGGACTGGTATTAACACAGCAGATGGGAGTCCAGATTGTGGAGACGGACATGACAGGACCCTTAGATGAAGGCACTGTAGGAATAGTTTTAGGACGCTCCTCCTCCACAATGAGAGGATTAATAATTTTCCCGGGAGTGATTGACCCTGACTATACGGGGACTATCAAGGTCCTCTGCCATGTCCCCCATGGAGTGGTGTCCATTTCTCCCGGGGTTAGAATCGCACAGTTCCTGCTTTTGCCTTCTCTTCATGGCAACTTCCCTGCTAAGGAGATAAAGAGAGGAGATAAAGGGCTAGGCTCCACAGGAGTCGACCTTACATGCCTGTCCATAACTCTAGACCAAAGACCCATGCTAACTCTCCAAGTGGAAGGGAGAAGATTTGAGGGACTGGTGGATACAGGGGCAGATAGAAGCATCATCCAAAGAAGGGAGTGGCCAAAGCAATGGCCAACTCAGAAATCCTCCCAGACCTTGCAAGGGCTGGGCTATGCTGATGCCCCACAGTTAAGTGCAAAAGAATTGACTTGGAGAACGGACGAAGGCCAGGTTGGAAAAATGCAGCCATTTGTGGTAGACGTCCCTGTCAATCTTTGGGGAAGAGACATGAAGCAACAGCTGAAGTTAACTTTAACCAATGATTATTCTGAGGCCAGTCAGAATATAATGAGACAGCAAGGATTTGTTCCGGCCTTGGGGCTTGGTCAATGTCTCCAAGGACGCAAGGAGCCGATAGAGCCACTTTCTAAACAGGATAGAAAGGGTTTGGGTTTTTCGTAGGGGCCTCTGAAAACAAGGCTTCCACTGAAGGTGCGGTGCCCATACCTTGGTTAACACAGAGGGCGGTGTGGGTTCCCCAGTGGCCCCTCTCTCAAGAAAAATTGGAATCAACTCAAACTCTTGTTCAGGAACAGCTACAGCTGGGGCATGTTGAGCTTTCAGTGTCATCTTGGAATACCCCAATTTTTGTGATCAAAAAGGCCTCCGGAAAATGGAGATTATTACATGACCTTAGAGCAGTAAATGCCCAGATGCAAATTATGGGGCCCATCCAAAGGGGACTTCCATTGCTCTCTGCGTTACCTCGAGAGTGGCCCATTTTAGCTTTACATATTAAGGATTGCTTTTTTTCCATACCTCTTTATGAAAAGGATAGGGAGCGCTTTGCCTTTACTTTGCCCTCTGTTAATCATGAAACCCCGGATGCTCGCTATCAGTGGAAAGTTCTCCCCCAAGGGATGGCTAATAGTCCAACAATTTGTCAATTGTTCGTGGGAGCTGTATTGACCCCTGTTAGGAAAAATTTTCCAAAAGTACGGATTATCCATTATATGGATGATATCTTGTTGGCTGCTCCCTCGGTAGAGACTCTTCATAAAGTGTTTGGGCGGATAACGGAGACCTTAGCTGATAAAGGATTGATTATTGCCCTTGAAAAGGTTCAACAGACTAGTGTTGTTCAATTTCTGAGAACCATTGTTTCTCCTACTGAGATTAAACCACAAAAACTTTCCATTCGAACTGGTCATCTTAGAACACTTAATGATTTTCAACAATTGGCCGGAGATATTAATTGGATAAGGGGGTTTCTTAATCTCCCTCAGTCAGAGTTGTTACCTTTGTTTGCCATTTTGGAGGGTGACCCTGAAGTCACCTCCTCTAGGTCCCTGACACCTTTAGCACTAAATTCCCTACAAAAGGTTGAGGCAGCTTTGTCTAGGGCTCAACTTTCACGGGTTGATTTAAAATTACCTATCGATTTATGTATATTAAAAACAAAAAATTATCCCACGGAGGTTCTTTGGCAAAATGGCCCCTTGTGGTGGCTTCATGGCAATTCTGTGGGAGCAAGAACAGTTCAATATTTTCCTGAATTAGTGGCTAAGCAAGCACTTTTGGGCATAAAGTATTGTTTGATGCACTTTGCAAAGATCCCAGATAAATTAACCATTCCATATACCCGTGAACAAGTTGAGATTTTGGCCGCTACAGTGGATATGTGGGCAATTCTTGTTTGCTCGTTTCCCAATGTAATTGATAATCATTATCCTAAGCATCCCCTGCTTGCCATTGTTAGTAAAAACTTAGTGTATTTTCCTGTCGTTACTTCAAAGGAGCCCCTAGTTGGTACCCCGACCATCTTTACGGATGGATCAAAATCTGGACAAGGTGCCTTTTTTGTTCAAGGACACAAATAGCCGGTGGTCTTTAATTTTCGGCCGAATGTCCCACAGGCTGTTGAAAGTTTAATTGTGCTTGAAGTTTTTAAAAGATTTGATCAACCTTTTAATTTATTTTCTGATTCATTATATGTTGTAAATGCCGTTGCTTCCCTTGAAGTTGCTGCTCCAATTAAGCAGGCCAGTACAATTTCTAATGTTTTGTTACAGATTCAATCCCTTATCTTAAACAGAAAACACCCTTTTTATATTGGACATATTCGCGCCCACTCTATGCTGCCGGGCCCGATGGCAAGGTTTAATGTCCTGGTGGACCAGGCAACTCGGGCTGTGGCTCTGGTTGCTGCTAATCCCATAGAATTGGCAAAGGACTTTCATAAATTGTATCATGTACCCGCTAATACCCTTAGGAAAAGATATAACTTACCCAGACATGTGGCGAGAGATATTGTTAAAACATGTAAATTTTGTGTTACTTTTCTTCCCTCTCCCCACGTGGGGATCAACCCCAGAGGGTTGAGGCCAAACACCCTGTGGCAAATGGATGTGACTCATTTAACAGAATTTGGTAAATTAAAATATTTACATGTGTCTGTCGATACCGTTTCCGGTATCATTCATGCCACACCTCTGGCAGGAGAAAAGGTGTCTCATGTCAAAATACACTGCTTAGAAGCTTGGGCAGCTTGGGGAAAACACCTTAGACTTAAGACCGATAATGGCCCTGCTTATACCTCCCATGGTTTTCGCGCCTTTTGCCCACAAATGCAGGTTGCCCACACCACCGGATTGCCCTACAATGCTCAAGGACAAGATATAGTGGAAAGAGCTAATAGAAGCATAAAAGAAATGCTTCAAAAACAAAAAGGGGGAATTGCTGAGTCAGCGTCCCCCAGGGAAAGGCTTTCTCTTATGCTTTTAACCCTTAATTTTTTAATTCTAAATGACAATGATCAGTCTGCCGCAGATCGGCATATGACAAGAGACTCCATGGATACTAAAGACATGGTTATGTGGAAGGATGTTATTAATAATAAATGGTATGGACCGGATCCGGTAATAACGAGATCCAGGGGAGTTGTTTGTGTTTTTCCACAGAATCAAGAAACACCACATTGGGTCCCAAGTCGGCTAACGAGACCTGTCACAGAAAACCAGGACAAGGAGGAAGATGATCGTGAAAGTGTTGAGTGTGACAATATTACTGATGGCCAAGATCTGCCCCAGCCAGGGGGAACTTCGATGGGGAATCCTGTCGGTATTCCCGAGGCCGATGCCAGTCAAACATGATGCCAGACTGTTCCCACGTTTATTTGGGATCAACAGGACCATGGATATCCCATATATTTTGCTAGATGCAGAGGAAGCCCCACTGGGGGACAGCAGGTCTCTTGATTTGTAGGGAAGCCTGTGCTTTCAACTTGTCCGAAATATGTCCCTTTCTTCTTATTCCTCATGCATTTTGCTTACATCACAGACAGCAGGCTGGTTTGACATTCCTCGCGGGCCACTTTGTTATCAGGCCAATGCCTCCTGGGTCAGTGGGTGGTGGCCAGCAAGGAAGGAGGAAGGCGACCTGCCTAGCTTTCCAAAGTGGGCTCCCTTCTGTGCTAGTCCACATTTGGGAAATGCCTGGCCCTGGACAGGTTGTCAGTCCCGTACTGGGACTTGGGTTACTAAAGACAAGACCTTTTTCTTCTCCCCTGGTATAAGCACGGGGTTTATTCAGACATATAAGGGACGAAATTATACTGATCAAAATCCCAATCAGGCATATGTTTCTAACCCCTTTGACAATTGGTTGTTGTGTGGTGTGGATGGGAGTTGTATGAACTGGGAGCCCCTGGTTATGATTGGTGGGGGAAAGATCGGGTTAAGCCAGTTTGGGTGGAGTTCCTCCAAACCATGGGCTTCCTGGGACCCACAGGAAAAATTAACCGCAATCTCAGCAGGTGCAGCCACACCATTCAAGTGGAGGACCGATACAGGCTGTTATGACGACGGAGTTAAGCCATATAATAACATCACTTATGGTCCTACCCCAATTTCAGTGTATCCCCCATTTGTCTTTGTTGTTAGCAACATAGATCCTGCTAATTGTACTGATAATTCTTGCTTCTATGCTCAATGTTGGAATGCTTCTAAATATGAATATGCTATGATAACCCGTATGCCTCGCTGGGTGCCTGTGCCCGTTAATGCTTCCAATGCGTTGACCTTGTTTAGACAAAAGAGAGATTTTGGCATTTCTGCTGCTATAGTTACAGCTATTTCCTTGGCGGCTGTAGGAGCTGCCACAGCAGCTGTTGCAATGAGCCATACGGTACAAACGGCACAAACCTTAAATAATCTTTCTGCCAACGTAGTCCATGCCCTGGATGTACAGAGGGGCATTAATTCTCAATTGCGAAGAGGGTTAATGGTGGTCAACCAAAGTATTGATCTCGTCCAGGAACAAGTGGACACCCTTTGGCAAATTGCTCAGCTTGGCTGTCAGTGGAAGTATGAGGGGTTATGTGTGACAAGCATTCAGTATGATAACCTTACCCGAGCTGCAAACTTATCTAAACAGTTGTCGAGTTATCTTCTAGGTAACTGGACTGGTGAGTTTGATGAAATGCTGGATCAGCTGCAGATTGCCATTGTGACCATGAATTCAATGCGATTGGACCCTGGATTCTTGGAGGGACTCCAGTCTTGGATCTCCTCTGCAGTCTCCTGGTTTAAAGAGTGGGTGGGAGTTGGAATGTTTTTATTCTGCTGCCTGGGAGGATGCGTGGTCTGCCTATGGTTGGTCTGTCGCCTTCGAGCACAAACCAGAAGGAACAAGGTTGGTATCTCGCAAGCATTAGCCGCTTTGGAGAGTGGATCCTCACCCCAGATCTGGCTGTCGGCCCTGAGAGGCAATTAAGCCTTACCATTCTGCATAGCCTTAGCACCCCGAGGGATCAGGGGATCCCATTGCACCAGGACAGGTATGTAATTTGCAATTTGGGACAGGGTGCGAGGCAAGTGCACTGCACTTGAGGAGGACCATCTCCTCAAGAAGAGCATGTTGGGTTGCAAGTGGGTTGATGCCCAAGATCCCACCTCTGCAAAAAAGGCATTGGACGGGCCTGGTCATCACTGGGGAAGGCGCCCCTCAGGCAAAGGCCAGTGCAAGGTCCTCATATTAATGTTTTAGACAGAGGCCCAATCTCTACTTTTACCTGTTGCCCAAAAACAAAAAACTGCAGGGAGCAGGGGCGAATGCAATTAGACTCCGCCCACTCCCTTGCGGCTTTGAGGTAAACAACTCCATATTAGGCAGTGCTTGGCGAGACGGTGGGTCCTGGGCTTTGCGCATGTGCGAGCCACGTAGAGTCCCCAGCCAATCCCGTGGCACTTGGTGAAGGTGAAAGGCAGACGACCAATAGTAGAATGACACGTGTCCCTATTCCCTATATAAGCGGCCATATTTTTTTGTGCGCTCTCTCTCGCGCTCAAGCTCTCCTACGTGTAAGAAGGCTCTCCAGTAAAGTGTGATCTGAGAAGACTCCTGGTGTGGTGGTCGTTCTTCCTCGCTGGTCGAGAAGGCGTTCGCCGCACATAACAGATAGAGGACACATATTTGTTAATACTACAATTATCCTGAATCTTAAGTATTTTTATATCTTCTAATTCTATATACATTTTTTCCAAATAGAATATTTCTTTAAAGAACATATGTAAATTAATAGTTAAAAGGAGGAGCATATGAAATAATCTCCTCTTTAATATCTAACAAAAATTAAAAGAAAAGTCACTAATGTGACCATTATATAAAAAGACGACACAAAATATAGTAATGCATTTGTGGAGAAATTGATATATTCCACATAGCGTATAAACTTGTACAATCATTTTAGCAGGCAAGTTTTCAAGTCTTCAAAAGGTCAAAGAGAATTGTATATGATCCAGCAATTACATTTCTATGTATGTATTAAAGAGAAATAAAACACTGTTTTGGACAGGTAATGTACTTCATTGACAGTGCACTGGAACAGTACATGTGCGACCCTGGAAATAATCCCCAAAAACAAATTTTAAAAAGACACACTATCGACGATATATACTGGACAAATTGCTATAAGTGAATTTTATATATTTTTTATTAACTTATTTTTTTATTGTGAAAATATAGCACAGATGGGTTACAATTTCATGGGCAAGATAATGATTACATTTCTGGTGAAGTATTGTAGCATCCTCCTTTTTTCCCATTCCCATCCCTTCCCCTCTCCCCATCGCTATCCCCTACCCTCCCAACCCACCACCACCAGAAAAACCACCAAATCCACCACCCCGCCAAAGTTGTAAAGTTTGTTTTTTGACATGACGACTTGTATGTCTCATTGTTGTAATGGGTCCACAATTAGTTTTTCCCTTCCTCTCCACAAATTATACCAACATCAAATACAGTGAAAGCAGGGGTTATACCGTGGGGGAGGGACATACAAAGCAACAAAGAAATCATGCTATAAATATATAAGAAACAATCGCAATAAAGAAAAAAAATATTTGAATCCTTATCTTGGGGTTCATGTCACCTAACATCAACTTGTCTGACAGTTACTGTTTGTCTCAGACATATACTAGTTATTGCAAATAAGGGAAACCGTGAGACCTATGTTTCTTTGGGCCTGGCTTACTTGACTAAATATACTTTTTTCCAAGTCTTTCCATTTCCTAACAAATGGGGCAATGTCATCCGTTCTGATGGAGGCATAGAATTTCATTGTGTATATATATACCACATTTTCTTGATCCATTCATCTACTGAGGGATATCTGGGCTGGGTCCATATCTTAGGTATCGTAAATAATGCTGCAATAAACATAGATGTGCTGGTAGCTTTAGTATGGTCTTGATTGGGATCATGTGGGTAAATGTTGAAAAGAGGGGTTGCTGGGTCATAGGGGATCTCTATGTGGAGTCTTTTGAGGAACCTCCATGCTGCTTCCCAAAGTGGTTGAACAAGTTTACCCTCACACCAACAATGTAGTAAGGTTCCCTTCTGTCTGTGTCCCCTTCAGGATCTGTTGTTATTATATAGCCACTTATTTGTTTATAGCCCACTTATTTATTGGGTACAAAGTGGCAAATCCTTCCATGCTCCTGGATTGGAAGAATCAGCATCATGAAAATGGCAATACTTCCAAAGGCTATCTACATGTTCAATGCGATACCTATCAATATTCCAACCTCATTCTTCAAGGAAATAGCAGAGGCAATCCAAAAAGACATATGGAACAATAAAAGACCCCAATTATAAAAAAAACTATCCTTCCCAGAAAGAAAAGTGCTGGAAGAATATCAATACCAAATTTCAAACTCTACTACAAAGCCATAGGAATTAAAACAGCTTGGTACTTGCACAAGAACTGACTTCAGGACCGAAGGAATAGAATTGAAAACCCACAAATGAACCTACAGACATATAGGAATATAATATTTTTTTCCAGGAAATGGAAACAAGAAGTTTTTCATTACAATGTTTGTGGGTTATTTTTAAAATTTTTATTTTTTATTATGAACATACTGTACAGAGGGTTTACAATTACATGGGCAAGATAATGAGTACATTTCTTATCAAGCATTGCAGCCTCCTCCTTTGTTTAACCTTCACATCCCTTCCCAGCCTCCACCGGCCCTCCCACGGAATCTCCCCCCACCCAACAAAGTTGTAAAGTTCGTTTTCAACATGACAACTTGTACTTCTCATTGTTGTAACGGGTCCACAGTTATCCTTAAACGACTTGTTTTTCCCCATCTCCTCCACAAATTATACCAACATCAAATACAGTGAAAGCAGGGGTTATACTGTGGGGGAGGGACATACAAAGCAACAAAGAAATAATCTTATAGCTGCGTTAGAAGCAAATGCATGAAAGAAAATAAACATTTAAATACATATCCAAGGGTTCATTTTCCTAACATCACATTATCTGAACTTTTCCGCTTGACTCTTTTTTTTTTTTTTTTGTCGGTCATGGGGCTTGAACTCTGGGCTTGGGCACTGTCCCTCAGCTCTTCAGCTCAAGGTGAGCGCTCTACCACTTGAGCTAGAGCGCCACTTCCGGTTTTCTAGTGGTTTATTGGAGATAGGAGTCTCACGGTCATTCCTGCCCGGGCTGGCTTTGAACCGCGATTCTCAGATCTCAGCCTCTTGAGTAGCTAGGATTACAGGCCTGAGCCACCGGCGCCTGGCTTCTGTTTGACTCTTACATATACTAGATATTGCAAATAAAGGAAACCATGGGACCTAGGTTTCTTTGGGATTGGCTTACTTCACTTAATATAATTTTTCCAAGCCTTCCCATTTCCTAACATATGGGGCAATGTCATTCTTTCTGATGGAGGCATAGAATTCCATTGTGTACATATACCACATATTCTTGATCCATTCATCTACTTAGGGACATCTGGGTTGGTTCCATATTTTAGCTATGCTAAATAATGCTGCAATAAACATAGTTGAGCTTGTAGCTTTAGTGTGGTCTTGTTTGTAAACATTTGGGTAAATGCCCAAAACTGGGATTGCTGGGTCATAGGGGAGCTCTATGAGAAGTCTTTCGGGAAACCTCCATACTGCTTTCCAAAGTGGTTGAACAAGTTTACAATCCCACCAAAAATGAAGTAAAGGTCCCTTCTGTCCACATCCCCTCCAGCATCTGTTGTTATTAGAGTTCTTGATTTTTGCAATTCTAACTTGGGTGAGGTGGTATAACAATGTTGTTTTGATTTGCATTTATTTTATGGCTAGGGAGGTTGGGCATTTCTTCATGTGTCTATAGGCTACCCTACTTTCTTCTTCAGAGAAATTTCTCTTTAAGTCTTTCGCCCACTTATTTATTGGGCAGTTGTTTCTTTGAGGATTTGTTGTTGGGGGATTTAATTTTTTGAGTTCCACATATATTTTAGATATGAGACCGTTGTCTGTTGTATGGCTAGTGAAGATCTTCTCCCAATCCGTGGGCTTCCTATTGATCTTGCTAGCTATGACCTTTGCCATGCAGAAGCTCTGGAACTCCACGCAATCCCATTTATCCAACCTTTCTTTGATTTGTTGTGTTTCCTGGTCTCTATTAAGAAAATTTCCGCCAGAGCAAAGGAGACCTAGGGTTTCTCCTATTCCATCCTGTAATGTTTTCAGAGTGTCTGATTTGACTCCGAGGTCTTTGATCCATTTGGAGTTGATTCTGGTGCAGGGTGATATATAAAGGTCTAGTTTTAGTTTTCTACAAGTAGTTAACCAACTTTGGCAGCACCATTTACTGAAGAGGCTATATTTCTTCCATTCTATTTTTTCAGCTCCCTTATCGAAGATTAGATGGCTATAGGTCTGTAGGTTCCTTTCTGGGATTTCAATTCTATTCCATTGGTACTTAGGTCTGTCCTTGTGCCAGTACCAAGCTGTTTTGATTACTATGGCTGTATATTAGTGTTTGAAATTTGGTATTGATATTCCTCCAGCAGTGTTCTTTCCGTTGAGGAACATTTTTGCTATTCGGGGTCTTTTATTGTTCCATATGAATTTTTGGATTGCCTCTTCTGTTTCCTTGAAGAATGAATTTGGAATTTTGATAGGTATCGCATTAAATTTGTAGATAGCCTTGGGAAGTTTTGCCATTTTCACTATGTCATGTTTCCAATCCAGGAGCATAGGAGGTTTTGCATTTTCTAAGTTCTGTTTTAATTTCCTTTTTCATTTTTAAAAATTTTTCATCATAGAGGCCCTTCACTTCTTTGGTTAAGTTAATTCCTAGGTATTTTATTTTTTGTGGAGCTATTACAAGTGGAGTTGCTTTGCTAATTTTAGCCACACTTTTCTCATTGTTGGCATACAGCAAAACCATTGATTTTGAGTGGTTAATTTTATACCCTGCTACTTTGCCAAAGTTTTGAATCAGCTTGAGGAATTTGGTAGTGTAGTCTATGGAATTCTTTAAATACAAGATCATGTCATCTGAAAAGAGGGAGAGTTTTATTTCTTCTTTCCCTATTTCGATCCCCTTCATGTTTGCATCTGGTCTTATTGTTGTAGCTGGGCATACTAATACTAGATTGAAGAGAAATGGAGAGAGTGGACATCCTTGTCTTCTTCCTGAGTTAAGAGGCAATGGCTTTAGTTTTTCACCATTACGTATAATGCTGGCTGTAGGTTTGTCATATACAGCCTTTATTGTATTGAAGAATGTTTCATGGATTCCTAATTTTTCCCTAACCTTCATCATAAAGGGGTGTTGGATATTGTCCAATGCTTTTTCTGCATCTATTGAGTTAACCATGTGGTTCTTATCCTTGCTACTGTTGATGTGATGAATAATATTAATTGATTTGCGTATATTAAACCAGCTTTGAATCCCTGAAATTAATCCTGTTTGATCGTGTTGTATGATTTTTTGGATGAATTGTTGAAGTCGATTGGACATAATTTTGTTGAGAATTTTTGCATCAATGTTTATCAAAGAAATGGGTCTATAATTCTCTTTCTTTGATGAGTCACTGCCTTTTTTTGGGATGAGGGTAATGATGGCCTCATAGAATGTGTTCGGTAGTGAACTTTCTCTTTGAATTTCATTGAATAGTTGGAGGAGTATTGGTATGAGCTCTGCTTTGAAGGCCTTGTACAATTCCGCTGTAAAACCATATGGTCCTGGACTTATCTTCGCTCGGAGGTCTCTTATTGCAGTTTCAATATCAATCTTTGATATTGGCCTGTTAAGATGGGTTAACTTATCTTGGTTTAGTTTGGGCATGTCAACATTTGCTAGGAAAAGGTCCATTTCTGTCAAGTTCTCAATCTTATTAGCATAAAGTTTTGAGAAGTATTTCCTTATAATGTTCTGAATCTTGGTTGTTTCCGTCGTGATGTTTCCATTCTCATCTCTGAGTTCACTTATTTAGGTGTGTTCTCTTCTTTTTCTGATAAGATTTGCTAAGGGTCTGTCAATTTTGTTAATTTTTTTGAAGAACCAACTCTTTGTTTTGTTGATTCTTTCTATAGTTTTTTTTGGATTCTAATTCATTTAATTCTGGTTTAATTTTAATTATTTCTTTCCGTCTACTGCATTGGGTTTTATCTTGCTGCTCTTTTTCAACGAGGTTTAGATGTGTTATCAAATTGTTGGTTTCAGATCTCTCCAATTTGTTAATGTAGTATCTCAGAGCTGTAAACTTGCCTCCGAGTACTGCCTTTGCTGTGTCCTAGAGGAGCTGGTAATTTGTGTGCTCATTTTTGTTGAATAGCATGAACATTTGAATTTCCTTTCTAATTTCTTCCATAACCCACTCGTGATTCAGCAGTGTGTTGTTCAGCTTCCATTATTACCGGACTTTCCTTGGAGGCTTTTGTTGGTGAGTTCTAATTTTATTCCCTTGTGGTCAGAGAGAATGCAAGGTATAACTTTAAAGTTTCTGAAGTTGGACAAGTTTGCTTTGTGGACTAAAATGTGGTCTATTTTAGAAAATGTTCCATGTGCTGCTAAGGAAAACATGTATTCTGTTGCTGCTAGGTGAAATATTCGGTAGATGTATTGTTTAGATCTGCGGTTTCTCTGTTGAGTTTTTGCCGAGTTGATCTATCTAGTGGGGAGAATGGTGTGTTAAAATCCCCAACAGTTAATGTCTTTGGATCTATGTGGGATTTGAGGGACAGTAGTGTTTCTTGGATAAATTTGGGTGCTCATTTGTTTAGCTAATAGATATTTAGAATTGCAATATCCTCCTAAAGGAGAGATCCCTTAATTAGTATGTAGCGACCTTCTTTATCTCTTCTCACGAATTTTAATTTTAAGTCTATTTTATCTTATATTAGTATTGCAACTCCTGCCGGTTTATGGGGGCTGTGTGCTTGGTAGATTTTGTTCCAGCATTTAACATTGAAAATGTGTTTGTTTTTATGGGTAAGATGTGACTCCTGAAGGCAGCAGATAGAAGGATCTTGTTTTGTAATCCAACTAGACAGTCTATACCACTTAATTGGAGAGTTAAGTCCGTTAATGTTGATAGATATGACTGAGAGGTATTTGGGAGTTCTTGCCATGTTATCCACCTTCTTGGGGGGCTGCGAAAACTGGGTTCTTCCTATGGTTCTTGGATTCTCAGTTAGGGTGCAGTTTCTTGTCCTTTATTGTGGTCTTATTAGTTGTCTATGTGTAGGACATCTATAAGAATCTTTTGTAGGGCTGATTTGGTGGAGATGTGTTGTTTCAATTTTTCTTTGCTGTGTATGGTTTTTGTTTTCCTTCAGTTATGAAGGAGAGTTTAGCTGGGTACAATATTCTTGGTTGATAGTTTTTTTTTTAGGGCATGGCATACATCATTCCAGGCTCTTCTTGCTTTGATTGTCTCTGCTGAGAAATCTGAGGTGATTCTAATTGGTTTCCTTTTATAGGTTATTAATCTTTTCTCCTTGACAACTTCAAGCCTCTTTTCCTTGGTCTGAGTTGATCCTGTGTGGAGTATAATGTGACGGTGGGATGTCCTATTCTATTCTGGTCTATTTGGAGTTCTAAAAGCTTCTTGTATCTGAATAGACCTACGTTTTTGCATGTTTGGGAAGTTCTCTGCCAGGATCCTGTGAAACAAATATCGTAGACCATTCACTTCTGTTTCTAGGTGCTCTTCTACACCAATTATCCTTAGATTAGACCTTCTGAGGCTGTCTTCCAAGTGTTGGATAGCTCTATCATATTTCTTGGACTTGTCTTGGATGGTTATAGGTTCTTTCTCTATAATATCTAGGTTGTCTTCAATCCCTGAGATTCGATCTTCGTCATGGTCTAATCTGTGTCAAGACTTTCTACTATGTTTTTTATTTCTTTTCCTTCTAATTGGTCAGATTTGATAGCTTCAAATTCTTTGTTGAAGTTTTGTTTTAGATCTTGTATTTACTTCTTTACTTCCTTAATTTGGTGTCCAGTGTGTATTCTCAAATCACTTAGTTGATTGGTCATGGTTTCCTTAGACTCCCATTCCTTCTGTTGGGTTCCATTCAGCATTCCCTTTGTGGTCTCCCTGACTTACTTCAGCTCTTTTTTAGTGCATCCCATGAATGCCTTTAGTGATCTTTGTGTATTCTCATCCTGGTCTCTCAATTCCTGTATTATTCTTTGCTTAGCTTCCTCCCATTCATGCCATTCCTGTAGTTCTCTGAGTGTTCTCAACCTTTTCACCCCATTCCTGCCTTTCTCTTGGAGTATTCTCAAGCTGCTCATGAAAATCCTGTATCAGTTTTTGAGTAGCTTCCTCAAGCTCATGATATTCCTGTATAAACCTTTGGATTGCCTCCTCTGTCTCCCTATCATGCTCATACAGAGTCCTTTGTAGGTTTTCTATCTTTTCCTGCATTGACCTTTTGTTTGCCTCTTCTCTCTCCCTATCACGATCATACGGAGTCCTTTGTATGTTTTCAATTTTTTCGTTTATCATATTTCCCAACAGTGTTTGTAGAGCTATTTGGGAACTCTCCTCTGGATTATTCATTATCGGTTCTGTCTCCTGATTATCATGAGTGGGAGTGGAGATCCCCGTACTTGCCATTTTTCTTTTGTTTTTCAGGCTTTTTCTGCCCATTTGGGATTTAAATAACACCAGTTTTGTGCTAGAACACTATCTTAAGGCAAGCATCAACCAAAGTCAGAATTTGTACAGTCAATATTCTGCAGATACAATCTAGTTCAAAAGATACCTCTATTCAACATCAAACAACTATAAATTAATGGGCTACCAACCGCAGAGAAGAATTTGGAAAACCAGAAATTATTAAGTTTAGGCAGTAATGTGGGTAGAATGTAGGAATAGAGTGATGTGTACTAATCTCAAAGCAGGAAATAGTTTGGATAGGATGAAAGTATAGAGAGAAATAAAAGAAGAAAGAGAAAGGGAAAATAAGAGACCAGAAAAAAATAGAAACGTAAAAATTAAAAATATTATGCAGAATCGAGAACAAACTATTCAAAGAACGTGAATATAATGAGAGAAGGGGAGGGATATAAAGGACATGTGAAAAACTTAAAAATAAAAATACCTAAAATATTATATAGGTATAAAGAGGTAGTACTGCTATTAAGGGATTTAAGTCTCATTAGTTTTGAATTGAGTAATAAATTTGTGGATTATCTGTGTACACAATGGGAGATTGGCTCTAATAGTCAACTACGGGTTTATCTGAGGATGTGTAGAACAACAATTAAGTCACATAAAGAAGAACGAAAGAGAAGAAAAGGTGAAAAGGATAAGAAAGAAAGAAAAAAAGATCAGAAGTTCAGTAGAGCTAAACAAAAAACAAAACGAAATTTTTTTTAAAAAAATTACGAAGAATGCACAAACATGTATCCCAAAAATAAAAATTATAAGAGGAAAAAAAAGTTACTAGAAAATAATTATTTTCCAAAAAGGTAAAAATTAAAAATTAAAAAAACTTTTAGTAAAGAAAAAAATTTTATAAAAGGAAAAAAAAAGAAGAAGAAAAAGCAGGAAAAAAAAGTTCTTTGATTTTTTTGGGAGGGTTGGGGAAAATCCTGAATCTCCCTTGTGTCCGTAATCAGCCTCTTGTTGGAGTCTGGTCTGGTTATGGTCCTGTGGCTTGGTTGGTTTCTTAAGTCTGTTTGTTTGGACGGGCAGAAAAATGCTCTGCTTTACCCAGGATTTTGCTATCCTCTTCCCAGGTTAGTTCAATGGGAGGGAGATCTGCTTTGAGTATCACAAAAGAGGGAGATGGCGCTTTCCTCAAGTTTGGAGATGCTGTGATGAGGCTATGTTCTGGGTAATGTTGAGGCCTTTCAGCAAACAGTAGCTTTTCCCGGGGCCTAGTTTGTGAGAAACTCACAGAGCCCAGACTGGAGCCACTCTCAGGGTTTATGTTTACTGAATTTCAGTTGATTGTCGAGGCTGCTAAAGGGAAGCACAGCCTATGGTTCTGATTACCCAGTGAAGAAAGCCACTTCTGGGGCTGGTGCCCAAGCTGGGTGAATTTCCCTGTGTGGTGCTGAGTATGGCAGGTCAGTTTAGGTTTTTGTGACCTGCTAAGTGACTAGATTTCTTCCAAGACCTGAGTTCGAGCTAGCAGCTCCACCGAGCTTTGTCAGTATCCAAGATGGAGATCTCGGGTACTGGGAGCAGGGGAAGGGTGGCCTTCCCTCCTCTGCTCCCTGAGAAGGAGTGAGGACCTCAGGCTTCTACTCACGATGTCTTGGTTCCTGGGTCGTCTCTGGTCTGTGAACTGCAGGATGAAGATGTCTGCTCCTTGTTGGTTCTTGCTCGTGTTGAGTAGAATCCGCTCCCCAGCTGTGTCTGGCTCCTTTGTCCCAGACTCTCTGTGATTTAGGTATGGCCTGTTTGGCCACCTCCACCACAGCTGCCATCACAGCAGTGGGGGCTGCTGTCAAGAGCTCAGATCTGTCTCCTTGCCTGGCTTTTCCTTCTCTGGCCTAACTCTCTGTCCTGTGATAGCACACTTAGTGTAATTCTCTGGCTTAGGACTGGTCACTGGAACTCTAAACCTGCTTTCTATGCAAGAGCTTGTTTAGCCTCCAGCTTCTCCTCCGCCATCTTCCTGGAACTCTTAGCAATCTAATCTTTGATGAGGGAGTTAAAAAAATAAAATGGAAGAAAGACAGCCTCTTCACTAAATGGTGCTGGCAAAATTGGTTAATCACTTGTAGAAAACTAAGACTAGATCCTTAGATATCACTCTGAACCTGAATCATCTCTAAATGGATCAAAGACCTCGGAGTCAAAGCAGACATTCTAAAAACATTACAGGATGCAATAGTAGAAACCCTAGGTCTTGTTGGCACAGGCTGAAATTTTCTTAATAGAGACCCAGAAACACAACAAATCAAAGAAAGATTGGACAAATGGGATTGCATGAAATTGCAGAGCTTCTGCACAGCAAACGACATAGGTAGCAAGATCAATAGAAAGCCCATGGATTAGGAGAAGATCTTCACGAGCCATACAATGGACAAGGGTCTCATATCTAAAATATAGTTGGAACTAAAAGAATTATATCGGGCTGGGAAGGTGGCTCAGTGTTAGAGCACTTGCCTTGCATACTAGAGGCCCTGGGTTCGATTCCTCAGCACCACATAAGCAAAAAGAAAAAACCCGAAAGTGGTGCTCTGGCTCAAGTTGTAGAGCGCTAGCCTTGAGCTGAAGAGCTGAGGAACAGTGCCCAGGCCCAGAGTTCAGGCCCCACGACTGGACACCCCCAAAAAATAAAAAATAAAAGAATTATATCTATTTTAATATCTGTTCTAAAGTTTACAGCATTTCTATGTGAAGAAATGCCTGTTTGTGAAAAATAGGCTTGGAAACCTATGATTTTACATTTCACTTCCAAAGTTCTAAAATGTATATAATAAAACAAGATAATATATTTTATGTGAATTACATGTCAACCAAAAAAAAAAAACTGTTGTTAAAAATATTCCACACAAATCAGAATACCTAGAAAGATGTTTTCTATGTTGGCTAAAAATTTGTCAACTACAGTTTTTGAAACAAAGATGTGATTTTGTTTATTTTGAATGTATACAGATATAACTCAATCAACAAGTGTATGTGATGACTGGAATACGTAGGAATTATGTATCACTTATAATTAATTGATATTTTCTGGAAGAAACTTTTAGCTAATGACAGAAGACAAATCTATGCATCTGCATTTTAAGAAAGACGTATGTTACTTGCTCTATCCAAATGCTTTTCTCTACTTTGATAGGAAAAATGTGTTCTCGAGATAAGAACGAATAGCAGTGAAAAGAAACAAAATACACAATCATCTTGATTTATTTGTGAAAATAATAAATAAAATAAAACAATTCCACTTAAGGGACTCCAATGTTATTGTCTATGAACATGTTCCTAAGTGCCAACATCCATTGACTTTTTGGAATTTTCATTTTTACGAACATATGATAAATAGAACAAGGAAACAAATATAGTCTTATAGCGAACCAGCCTCAGAAAAATTTTCTTAATTGTTTTTAAATTACAAAAGTATCAATACCATTAAAAATGAACCTTTCTATAGAAATCATTTAAAAATGTTTATCACTTATTATAATACAAATACCAAACAAGAGTAATTTTATATACTTATTACAAATATCATTTTATGACTATCATAAAATACAATAAAAGATCAGTCCCAATGTATTGCCTACCTATCATTATTCTTAATTTGTAATCATTGTGTATATATCTTAAACAAATTAGTCATGTCTTTAACATAGACGTAAATATTCTATACTTTTTAGAATACATTTTCCAAAGGAATGTATTCATTTTTCTAAGAAATGTTCACAGCAGTTAAAAGATGCTTTGCGAAATCAATGTGATATATTTTGTTGTTGTGGTTGTTGTTTGCAAAGCCTTTGCATTGTACTTAAGCCTTTTTCTGCCCAAGAAAAACACTCTACTACTTGAAGCACAGAGCTAATTCCTGTTTTTTAGTGGTTAATTGGAGATAAGAATCTAACAATTAATTTTCTGTCTGGACTAGTTTTGAAAACAATTCTAAGATCTCAGCCTCCAGAATATCTAGAATTATATGTGCGAGTTACCGGAACTTGGTTTGATGTATTTTGTTAAATTATAATAATGGTTTAAGATGTTTGTTTCAGTATAATGTTCATCGTTCTACACATACATTAATATATATGAAAATATTGCTGGTGATAATTCTCTCTAAAAATGTGTGGCTTTCTACACATAACCTTTATATCTATGTCTATATCTATCGATCTATCTATCTCTTTATCTATATATATTTCTGAAGACAAACTTCCTCTAAAAATTTTATGTTACTTTCAGCCACACTTTTCTTGTTGTTGGCATAGAGAAAAGTCATTGATTTTGGGGGGTTAATTTTATACCCTTCATTGTTGGAGGGAGTGTAAACTTGTTCAACCACTTTGGAAAGTAACATTGAGGTTCCTCAAAAGACTCCACATAGAGCTCCCCTATGACCCAGCAATCCCACTTTTGGGCATTTATCCAAATGTTTACAAACAAGACCACACTAAAGCTACCAGAACAACTATGTTTATTGCAGCATTATTACTATACCTAAGATATGGAACCAACCCAGATGTCCCTCAGTAGATGAATGGATCAATCAAATGTGGTATATATACACAATGGAATTCTATGCCTCCATCAGAAAGAAAGACATTGCTCCATTTGTTAGGAAATGGGAAGACTTGGAAAAAATATATATTAAGTGAAATAAGCCAATCCCAAAGAAACATAGGTCCCATGGTTTCCCTTATTTGAAATATCTAGTATATGTATGAGTCAAGCAGAAAAGGTCAGATAAGGTGATGTTAGGAAAATGAACCCTAAGATATGTATTTAAATGTTTTTTTTCTTTCATGCATTTGTTTCTAACACATTTATAAGATTATTTCTTTGTTGCTTTGTATGTCTCTCCCCCACAGTATAACCCCTGCTTTCACTGTATTTGATGTCGGTATAATTTGTGGAGGGGAAGGGGAAAAACAAGTTGTTTTAATAAGGATACAGGTGGACCCATTGCAACAATGAGACGTACAAGTTGACATGTCGAAAATGAACTTTACAACTTTGATGGGGGGGAAGATTGGGTGGGGGGGCTGGAGGAAGGCTGGGAAGGGATGAGAAGAGGAAACAAAGGAGGAGGCTACAATGCTTGATAAGAAATGTACTCATTATCTTGCCCAAGTAATTTTAACCCCTCTGTACAGTATTTCGTCCATAAAAATAAAAAATAAAAAAATAAAAAAGATAATAAAAATGTAATTAAAAAATTTGTTACAGTACATTTTGTTTAGTAAACTAACTCAACTACAGCCTTTTCCTGATGTAACTACAGGTACCCCACATGTCCTTGTTTCTGAGAATAAGAAAAAGTTGCCACCAGCGTTGTACACATGTATGATGTACAAACTAAGGGCCTTGCATTAATGAAGTCTTGAAATTCTAAATAATATCTAAATAAGAAGCTCCCTATCTTTATTTTCACATTTGGGGATCACTAAGTACCATAGTTATGTAGAAGGCTAGGGTAAGAATATGGAAATGAAATCTGTCTCCTAATATTATAAAGATAAATTACATCATTTTGAGTTACAATTTCTAAAATAATAATAAAAAAAAGTAAAACAGAAACAGAAACTCAATTTTCTATCCTTCTTATCATTCCAACAGAAATTAGAATCCAGTAAAGATACAGCAATCCTAGGATGGTATAGGATGTTATAGGCTAACTAGATAATGCAAAAGAAGTTAACAAAAATGCATCTCTTGATACAATGGAAACAAAATCTACACTTATAGATTGTGATATAGGTAGAAAATAGTTTCTACTATGCTAAGTCTTTGATATTTTAATTTTGTTTACACAACAACATTCCGGTCACGTAATGACATAAGGGTTTGCAGCTTATACTCCAGCAACAAATAATGCTTCTAAATATAAACAATAATGATACTAACAGTAACCAAAGCTACTCCCATTGCTATTGCTGATAAATAAGAACGATATTGGAGAATAGTCAATCTTCAGCATTTTCATACCGCTCCTTTTCTCCAACATGACAAGTCCTAGGCAATATATGTAAAATATTAACAAAGTATTTTTTAATATTTTTTATTATGCACACTAAAGCAAATACACTTTCTCTTTGCAAGTCTGACTTTGAAAGAGTCAGACCCTTACAATTATTTTTTAGAAAAAAGTTTACTCCTTTGACTTAGGTTTTTTCCTGCCTTTGGATGTTGCTCTCTATTATTTTGGCAAATACATAGAAAAACAACATAAATCCATTAAGCTTAGGTTGGATTGTTCAAGGTCAAGCTGTCTTCAAAGTTTTTCTGTTCCCTTCTTCACTGCTAATTAAGGTTTAATTGTTGCTCTTTAAATGATAACAAAACGTGATACTTTAACATATATTCACATTGTAACTGGTGAAAACAGGAAGTCTGCGATTGCTTTTTTAATTGTTTTCATATATTTTCCTTGGATATCTTCATTATTGCCTTTATTCCCGTCTTCTAATCAGAACACAGTGTTACACAAAAAGACCTTCTTACGATATAGGATGTTAGGCAGGAACAAAAAATAGATGTATAATTCATACCTTAAGAGACCAAGAAACTCAGAAGACATCTTGCTATTACTGGCATGGTTAAGATGACTTGAATGTGTTGGTTCCTCAGCTAAGTGAAATGCAGTAAAATGTTACAGATGTTGCAAACAATGAATATGGCTTATACTTTTCTGCTCCAATGAGATGAAATCTCTGACAAGGTTGGAGGGCATATCTATTTTATGGTAGAAGGGTTAACGTTAGAAATCCAGGGGAGATTACTAAAACAGCACTGCCTATCACGAATCAGTTCATTATACTTATGGCATATTAGTACATAAACATACAAATATGAATTGAGTGAGAAATGTCTGATTTATACAGTTGATTCAATGACAACTAAAACCAGAAAACACTTCTCTACATTTATATAAACTAGTATATCTAGGGATGATTTTAAAAATTTTAGAATATATGTTTTAATGTTTATGTCAAATTATTTGCTTATTTCTAACTATTTATTTTTAATTGTTGTCAGTTGTGGGGCTTGAAATCTGGGCCTGGACACTGTCCCTCAGCTCTTCAGATCAACACTAGTGCTCTACCACTTGGGCCACTGCCAGTTTTCTGGTGGCTCATTGTAGATAAGAGACTCGTGGACTTTCCTGCCTAGGCTGGCTTTGAACCATGATTCTCAGCTCTCAGACTCCTTAGTAACTATGGTTACAAGCATGAAACTTAGGCACCTGTCTACATAATTATTTTTAATCACTTATGAAATATGGAGTGGTAATCATATTCATTTATATGTTGTGTAATGATCAAGCTATATCACATCCACTACTTTCTGTATGTAACATTTCGTTTTAGTGAGACTTCTAAAAATCTTATCTTTTGGCTGTGAAAAAATATCTATTCCTAACTATAATCTCTTTGCTTGTTGTGGCATACAATTGATATATTTAGTTTTAGTCTTGGAAGTCTGCTAAACTCATATAAAACATGAATTGTAACGTTAAAGAAATTTATGGTTCCATTACTTGCTTTAGGAAAACAATTATGCCTTTTGTTTATAATTATATTTCTGTGGGAATGTGTAAAATTCATTTATTTAACTGTTAAATTTGATAAGTTATATTATATCAAGTAGATTCAAACTTGTATTTGAAAATTGCACACTTACCTCAAATACACTTCCACTTTCTTCTACCACATAATTAAAATAACAGTAAACTAAAGCTTGGTGTTAGCCGTTCATTTGTAGAATCCTAGAAACTCAGAGTCTAAGGCCTGAAGATTTTGGTTCAATGGCAGCCTAAATAGACAAAAATGTGAAAACTTATTTCCAATTGTCCAGCAAGAAGGAGAAGGTGAAGAAGTGGCTCAAGGAATAGAGTGTCATCAGCCATGAACAAAACATTCAAGGGAGCCCATTAAACATTGAGTTCAAGCCCTAAAAATGATCCATACACATGACAACAACAACAAAAAAAGTATTATGAAAATCAATAATGAAGACAAAATAGTAGAAAAGATCCTGAGAAATGTTATGTGAACATATGGAAGACAGAAGTCATTTGACAGGATTTTGATTCATGAGAGGGAAAAGTCACTGTCTCATTTGTATAATCTCATTGTAATAATTGTGTTGAAACCTGGCTTCTGGATAACTTGTGAAAGAGTAGATTGGATTACCTGAAATAGCAGAAATTGCCTGTAACTATGCACCATCTCACTCTGCAAAAACCTAAAATTGTACCTGTTAATTTAAATAAAACCTCATGATAGAGACAGTTTGGTTCACATACACAAGGATCCTTATTTTGAGGCTTCAGACCAGTGCTTTTGATTATAACCACTCCTGCTTTACCCCCATCCCCATGTGCATTTAAACCTTACTAAGCTGCACCAAGCCAAGGCTTTGAACTACAGCCCCCTGCCTTAATCTCGCCTTTTCTCCTGCTTCAACTCATTTCACATGGTATCTCTGTCTTAGATTTAGTTGTTTTCGTTCTAATCTCCACCAGAAAACTCTTATATTCATGTCAACCCACTATAAATAACCTAGTTAGAATAGGGAGTAAAGATTAAGAATTGGGTGAGGCTCCCATCTGTAGATTTGCTCCCTAATAAATCTTTGCTACACTATCTCTTTTTTTTTCCATGGTTTTTCAGTCGGACAAATGATTGATTTTGTTTGATGTAATTCCATTTATCCAGACTTATTTTGGAAGTTTTGACCTGTGCCAAGGAGACCTCTTGTTTCCCCTAACTTTTCCATTAGTATTCTAACGGTATCTGGACTTACATTGAGGTCTTTGATCCATGTGTAATCGATACTGGTGCAGGGGGATATATAAGAATCTAACTACAGTTTTCTGTGTACAGCCAATTCTACCAGCACACTTTTTTGAAGAGGCTGTTTTCCTACCATCCTGTGATTCTGGCTTCCTTATCAAAGATTATGTGCCTATAGGAGTGGCTTCATTTCGGGCCTTGAATTCTGTTGCTTTGATGGAATTCTGTGCTTTCAATGGAAAGAATGGCATTACACCATTCCTGAGGAAATGGAAAGACTGGAAATTAGCCATATCCAATTAAATATTTGCTGCATGGTTTTCCTCATTTGTAATAACTAGATATGTCCATAAATCTCCAAATTAATCCAATATATAGTAAAGGACAAATAAATACAATTGGACATGATTAACTAACAACACTCTAAGCAATTACATAGCAAGGACAAGGGAAGCTATTTTTAGGAGAGGATCAAAATGTCTCAATAGCTATGTGCATATGACCACATAAAGTGTTGCCTGTTGCAATCAACTCTAAGAATCAATCTAACATGAGAAATACATATATCTGTATATAATTTTATTGATGTCATAAAATTAACTTACTTCCCTGTAATCTCAAAAGCAAAGTTTTGAGTATAGTAGACAAAATTGAGGAACGTTTTCATCTCATAAAGTCAAATACATAGGGGAAAAGGTGGGAGAGAAAAGATAAGATGAAAAGTAGAGTGCTATCTATTGAAGAATTCATAAACAATTTCCAAAAATGTACAAGAGAGCTGGGGTACAGCTCAGTTTTAGGACTAGATTAATATACACAAAGCCATGGGTTCAATCTCCAAGAAGCCTAATAATAAGTTAATAAATAGTAATAATAAAATAATTCCTTGAAATAAATGCTTTCATATTAGAGAGGCCTGAATCCTGACAGTAAACACAATACTCTCAATTCTTGTATCCAATGACATAAAACTACAAGAATGAAGAGGAAATAGTTTCCCTTTTCTATCTTTTCCTTTCCTTTTCTTTTTCTTCTTTTCTTTTTTCCTTTGGCACTACTAGTCCATGAAGTTGCTAAGGCTCTGAACATTTTAGATTATTTTTCAGCTGAGGTCTTACTTTTTGGTCAATCCTCCATCCCTGGAGCAATAATTTCTTACCTATGGCTACCACAAACGTGAGATAACAGGGAAATTACACTATATGTAGCTCTCTTTGTTTTTGTAGTCTCTCACGAAATTTTTTTTTATCATATCTGGCCCTGGATAGTAGCTCACAAATTTGCCCAATAAATGTCAATGTAGCTATTTCAGAGATAGACTCAACCAGCTCAAACCAGTGAACAAAACAAACTTCTAGTATTCTAAGAAACAATGCTTTAATTGCTTTTCTAAAATAAATTTATTCTGTTGTTATCATTAAGGTGATTTATACAGGGATTGCAATTACATGAGTCAGGTAATGAGTACATTTCCTTTTATGAAATGTCTTCAGTTCCCTCACTTGTTCTGAGTCCCTCCCTCCTGTCCCCACCCATATGTTAAATAGTTCACTTTCATTAATGTTCAATGAACTCCACTGCTGCATTTTTTCACCCTTTTCCCTAAAGCTCAGTGCCCACCCCACACCTTCCTTAAGACATAAAATGGATATAACATGCATAAGGTAAGGAGACAGGATCGCCACAAAATATAAACAACAATAACAAACACAAAACCAAAAAAGGAGTATTCTTTTTTCATATCTCATACTTTGTTTCAGTATGTATATCATTTTATATATATAAAATATATATAATTATATTTTATCATAAAGTCAATTCTGGGAATAAGGTGATAACTTATAATTTTGCTTTGTATTTAAAAATGCCTCTGATTTTAACTTTAAAGTTGTAAGTAACACAATTCAAGTCCTAGTGAAATTTGAAGGTTCGGATTGAAAATTAAATTTTCAAAATATCTAATAGTTCCATTTTGGCAACGAAAATGAAAAACAATTATGTTTTATCCTGAAGTGTGTCATTATTTTATTTGAAGAAACTAAAATAAATGTAATATTAATTCAGTGGAAATAAGAAGTGGAAATAAGAAAGACATCAAATACTTATAGAATGCATCAATTCCATATATTTTGAGATTTATTGATAAAATTAATAAAACTTGTTTTAAGTAGATTACTTAAGATATGAAACAAGTGATAATTTTCTTTTCTAGGTGAAGTTGATATGGGAATCAAAACCCAAAGATTCCAGAATTCTTTGTTCTTGTTACGTGTCAATTTACACATATGCTTGGCATATCTCAATGTTATATGAAGATAACTGAGAACAGGAGTAGAATAAAAAATTCACTCAAAATTTTAGCTTTATTTTGTGATTAAATATGTCTTTTTAAAATATATTTTTATTTCTTGAAAAAAATCTGGTAAATTTATTTAAGTCACATCAACAATAATGCAAAATAAACAGCCCCTAGCTCCTTAAAAGACAGCCAATAAGAAAAAAAAGAAACAACAAAGAAAAAAATAAAACCCCATTTTGCACATGGTCTTTGTATATTGTGGTGCTTTGTAATTGTGAATTATGTCACTATCCCATCAATCTGGGCTCAAATCACTAGTGCTACTGGAAGAAAGTTTCAAAATTTAGAGCAACTAACACAGCCGTGTAGTTGTAAGTGGGTTTCACTACACTAGCAGCAGGGCATAAACTGTAGAAAGGAAATAATTCTAGTGCTTTGCAGTCAAGAATGTGATGATAAATATACCTTTATATTCAAAAATGAAATAAGAAGACCACACTTTAAAAGCTTACTAAACAATCAGCCTTTTAAATATTAATGCCATTTTTAAGGCACTCTACATAATTCAAGTCCTTCATCTCCCCTCAAACATTACTGCCATTAACAAATCATTGCCAGGGTGAATTTCCAGTTATTTTTGATATTTTAAAAGGCATAGGAGTAATATAAACAGTAATTTAAGTTGTTAAGAAAATTTAATTTAGAGCAAGCAAACAAATTAGAGTCAACTCCATAGTATAACTTTAGAAAAAAATGAATTAAGGAATATGGCAGGTCCTTTGTAATTTAATATTAGACATTAGGGTAAATTGCCGGAAACAGATTCTGCAAGAAGGAAACAGAAGTCTTTGATAGGATATATTAAAGATTACCTAGGGACAAGTAATTTTACCTACATTTTCCATTATTTGGTAACATTTTTTTGTCTGCTTATCAGAGAGACTCAAAAAGATTTTTAATTATGATATGAATGAATGAAATCAGGGAGTAGATGGCTCAGGAGCTGGGAGGTTCTGTTAAATATTCTCATTATTTTGAATGATCTGGTGTTTTTGTATGTGTAGAATTATGAAAGTATTTATGTCTGGGTAGGAAAGTTTGATTAATAGATCATTGTCTGATACCAAATGTCAGGAACCAAACCTGAGTCACAGTGGCAAATGTGTGTGTGTGTGTGTGTGTGTGTGTGTGTGTGTGTGTGTGTGTGTGTGTGTGTGTGTGTGTGTGTATGCAAGTCTTTATTTAGAAGGAAGTATCTTATTTCCTTCAGGGTATATACTAAATTGTATTAGTCATACTACATTAATGACAGCAGATAAAGGTAAGTAACATTTGCCTTAAAATAGTGTTCTAGCATGAAATTGATGCTACTTCCATACCAAATGGGCAGAACAAGCTGGAAAAACACAAGAAAAAATGACAAGTCCGAATATCTCAACTCTCACTCATGATAATCAGGTAACAGAACAGTTAATTAATAATTCAGGGGAGAGTTCCCAAAAAGCTCTTCAAATACTACTGTTAAACACGGTGAATGAAACGATTGAAAACCTGTAATGGACTCAGTGTGAGTATGATAGGGAGAGAGAGGAAGCAAACCAGAGATTAATACAGGAATCTCATGAGTGTGAGGAAGCTACTCAAACATTGATACAGTACTTGTGTGAGTAGGTTGAGAACAGTCAAAGAGAAATAAAAAAATGGATGACCAGGCTGAGAACAGTCAAAGAGAAAGACAGGAATTGTGTGAGCAGGCAGAGAACAATCAAAGTGAAAGACAAGAATTGTGTGAACGTGAGGAAGCTAATCAAAGAGTAATCAGGAATTGCGAGAGCGGGATGAGACTAGAAAAGATCAATCGAGGCTTTCATGGAATTCATAAACAGACAGCTGAAAGAATTCTTGGAGACCCCAAATGCATGGTGAATGGAGCCCAAAAGAAGGAATTGGAGTCCAAGGAAATCATAACCAATTAAATTTGAGAATAAATTCTGACCATCAAATTAAGAAGGTAAAGAAATTCATACAAGATCTAAAACAAAGCTCCAACAAAGAATTTGAAACCATCAAAGCTGACCAATTAGAAGGAAAAGAAGTAAAAAACAAAGTAGAAAGTTTTGACTGTAGGTTAGACCATGCAGAAGATCTAATCTAGGGGATTTAAGACAGCCAAGATATTGTAGAGAAAGAACACACAACTATCCAAGACAAATCCAGGAAATATGATAGATCTATTCAACATTTGGAATACACCATCAGCAGGCCTAATCTGAGGATAATGTGTTTAGAGGAGCAGCTACAGCCAGAAATTAATGGTCTAGGAAATTTTTTTAAAAGAATCCTAGCATAAAACTTCCTAAACACGCAAAAAGATAAGCCTATTCGGATACAAGAACCCCAAATACACCCGACTGGAAAATTTTATCCCACCATGACATTATAATCCCCACAGGATCAATTCAGACCAAGGAAAATAAGATCCTTAGAGCTGTTAAGGAGAAAAGATCGAACATTTATAAAAGGAAATAAATTAGAATAACCTCAGATTTGTCAGCAGAGACAATTAAAACAAGAATGGAATGGTGTATATCATTCCCTAGAGACAAACAGCTATCATCCAAGAATACTGTACCCAGCTATACTCTCCTTCATAACCAGTTGTCAAATAAAAACCTTCCATAGCAAAGAAAATCTTAAACAATATGTCTCCACCAAACCATCCCTACAAAAGATTTCCTCATATAGAAAATCAAAAAGACCACAATAAAGGCCAAGAAACCGCACCTAAACTGAGAATCCAAGAACCATAGGAAGAACCCAGTTGCCGCAACCCCCAAGAAGGTGGATAACATGTCAAGAATTCCCAAATACCTCTCATTCCTAACTTCCAATATTAACGGACTTAACTCTCCAATTCAGCGACAAAGACTGTCTAGTTGGATTAAAAAGCAAGATCCTTCTATCTGCTGCCTTCAGGAGTCCCACCTTGCCCTTAAAACAAAAACATTTTACATGAAAGGAAAAGAAAAACAAAACAAAAAAAACTATTTGAATACTTATCTAGGGGTTCATTAAGGTGGACCCATAGCAACAACGAGATGTACAAGTCGTTATGTCCAAAAATGAACATTACAAACTTGGTGGGGGTGGGGAGGAGTATCAGGTGGAGGGAGAGGAGGAGTGTGGGAAGGAATAGAAAGGGGAAACACAGAAGAGCAACAATGCTTGATAGGAAATGTACTCATTATCTTGCCCATGTAATTGTAACTCCTCTGTAAGGTATTCTCATAATAAAATTTTTTAAAAAAGAAAACAACAACAACAACAAAAACACATTTTGAAAGTGAAAGACTGGAACAAAATCTACCCAGCAAATGGCCCACATAAACAGGTGGAAGTTGCAAGCCTAATATCAGATAAAATAGACTTCAAATTAAAACTAGTGAGATAATATACAGAAAAACACTACATACTAATTAAGGCATCTCTCCTCCAGGAGGATATTACAATTCTAAATATCTATTCGCCAAACAATGGAGCACCCAAATTTTATCCAACAAACATTACTTTCCCTCAAGTCTGACATAGATCCAAAGCCATTAATTGTCTGGGACACCACTACCGCACTAGATAGATCAACTCAGCAAAAACTGAATACATAAAAAAAAAAAAAAACAACAAAAAAGCTCAAAGGTCATTTAAACTATCAGTTAATGTAGGTGCTCTCAACTTTCTTCATCAAATCAGTCACCTGTAATACAGAAAGCTAAATTATATTTAACTTTTGGAAACTAACTTCATCAACTATGAAAAAGTTTCATTTGAAAAACATTTGAATGCTGATCTGTTAGGATGTTAATGAGATGTACATGTTGTTATGTCTAAAAACGAACTTTGCAACTTTGTTAGGGGGAGGGAGGGGTTATGAAGGGATGGGAAGGGGAAACAAAGGAGGAGGCAACAATACTTGATAGGAAATGTACTCATTATCTTGCCCATGTAATTGTAACCCTCTGTACGGTATTTTTACAATAAAAAATAAATAAAAGAAGAAGAAAACCTCAACAGATATAAACAACTGCATAGATCAACTAGATTTAACAGACAATCTACTGAATATTTCAGAATACACATATTTCTCAGCAGCACACGAAACATTTTCCAAAGTAGACCACATTTAAGTCACAAGGCAAACGTGCAAATTCAGAAACATTGAAGTTATACCATGCATTCTCTCAGAACACAAGTGAATAAAATTTGAACTAAACAGAAAAAGCCACCAAAGAAAGTACTGTAACACATGGAGCCTGAACAACACATTGTTGAATCACCAGTGGGTTGTGGAAGAGATTAGTAAGGAAATTCAAATGTTCATGATATTCAACAAAAATGAACGTACAAATTACCAGCTTCTCTGGGACCCAGCAAAGGCAGTCAATAAATAAGAGAGATCTGAAACCAACAATTCAAGGAGACATCTGAATATCCTTGAAATAGATTAGCAAGATAAACCCCAATCCAGTAGATGGAAAAATACCATTAAAATTAAATCAGAATTAAATGAATTAAAATCCAAAAAAACCCTAGAATCAACAAAGCGTTGTTTTTTCGAAAAAAATACCAAAATTGACAGTTCCTGAGCAAATCTTACCAGAAAAAACAAGAGAACACAACCAAATAAACAAACTCAGAGATCAGAATAGAAACAGTACCACAGAAACAAAAAAGAATCAGAGCATTATAAGGGAATGCTTCTCAAACCTCTTGCTAATAAGTTTGAGAATCTTGCAAAAATGGAACTTCTCCTAGCAAATATCGACACGCCAAAACTAGACTAAGATGAGTTAAACCATTTTAACAGGCTCATATCAAACATTTAAATAGAAACAGCAACAAGAGAACTCCCATCTAAGAAAAGCCCAAGACAAGATGAATTTACAACGGAATAATAAAAGACCTTCAAAGCAAAGCACAAACCAATACTCCTCCGAATCTTCAAAGAAATTTTAAAAGAAAGTTCAAGACCGAACTCATTTTATGAAGCCATCATAAACGTAATCCCATAACCAGGCAGGGACTCATGATACAAAGAGACTCATTTCTTTGATGAACATTGACGCAAAACTTTTCAACAAAATTTTGGCCAATCAACTTCAACAATTACTCCGAAAAATTATAGACCATAATCAAATAGGATTCATTTCAGGGATGCAGAGCTGGTTCAATATACACAAATCAATTAATATCATTCATCATATCAAAAAGAGCAAGGATAAGAACCACATGGTTATCTCAATAGATGCAGAAAAAATATTTGACAAGATCCAACATACCTTCATGATGAAAGCTCTGGAAAAACTAGGAATCCAGGGAACATTCTTCAATGCAATAAAGGCTGTATATGACAAACCTACAGCCAGCATTATATTAAATGGTGAAAAACTAAAGCCATTTTCTCTTAACTAAGAAATAAGACAAGGATGTCCACTCTCTGCACTTCTCTTCAATTCAGTATTAAAATGCCTAGATACAACAAAAAGACAAGATGCAAACCTAAAAGGTATAGGAATAGGGAAAGATGATGTAAAACTCTCCTTCTTGCAGATGATATGATCTTGTATTTAAAGAATCCCATGGATTCCACTCTCAAATTATTCATGCTGATTCAAAACTTTGGCAAAGTAACAGGGTATAAAATTAACCCTGAAAAATCAATGGCTTTTCTGTACGCCAACAATCATAAAAGTGTGGCTGAAATCAGGAAAGGAACTCCATCCATAATAGCCCCACAAAAAATAAAATACCTCAGAATTAACCAAAGAAATGAAGGATCCATATCATGAAAACTATAAAAACCTGAAAAAGGAAATCAAAACAGAACTTAGAAAGTGGCAAAAACTCCCATGCTACTGGATCAGAAAGATCAAGATCGTGAAAATGGCAATACTTCTCAAGGCTATCTACAAATTCAATGTGATATCTATCAAAATTCCAACCTCATTCTTCAAGGAAATAGAAGAGGCAATCCAAAAATTCATATGGAACAATAAAAGACCATGAATATCACAAATGATCCTTAACAGAAAGAGCAGTGCTGGAGGAATATCAACACCAAATTTCAAACTCTACTACAAAGCTATATTAATTAAAACAGCTTGGTACTGGCACAAGAACAGGCCTCAGGACCAATGGAATGAAAGTGAAAACACAGAAATGAACCCACAGACCTATAGCCATATAATATTTGATAAGGGAGCTAAAAAAATAGAATGGAAGACAGCCTCTTCAATAAATGGTGCTGGCAAAATTGGTGAATAACTTGTAGAAAACTAAAGCTCAATACTTATATATCACCCTGCACCAGAATCAACTCCAAATGGACCAAAGACCTAGTAATCAAAACGGACACCCTAAAAACTTTACAGGACAGAATTGAACATACCATAGGTCTCCTTGGCAGAGGTTGAAATTTTCTCAAGAGAGACCCAGAAACAAAACAAATAAAGAAAGGTAGCACAAATGGGATTGCATGAAATTGCAGACCTGCATGGCAAAGGACATAGCTAGCAAGGTCAATAGAAAGCCCACGGATTGGGAGAAGATCTTCACTAGCCATAAAACAGACAAGGATCTCATATCTAAAATATACCTGGAACTCAAAAAATTAAATCCCCCAACAACAAATCCTCAAAGATACAATTGCCCAATAAATAAGTGGACTAAAGATTTAAAAAGAAACTTCTCTGAAGAGGAAAGAATGGCCAATAGACACATGAAGAAATGCTCAACCTCCCTAGATATAAAACAAATGCATATCAAAACAACATTGAGATACCACCTCCCCCTAGTTAGAATGGGTATAATCAAGAACTCTAATATCAACAGATGCTGGAGGCAATGAGGCCACAAGGGATCCGTGTTGCATTGTTGGTTGGAGTATAATCATATTCAACCACTTTGGTAAGTAGTATGAGGTTCCTCAAAAGACTCTATGTACAGTTCCCCTATGACCCAGCAATCCCACTTTTGGACATTTACCCAAATGATCAAAAATAAGACCATACTAAAGCTACCAGCACAACTATGTTTATTGCAGCATTATTTACCATAGCTAAGATATGGAACCAACCCAGATGCCCCTCAGTCTATGAATGGATCAAGAAAATGTGGTATATATACACAATGGAATTCTATGCCTCCATCAGAAAGAATGACATTGCAGCATTTGTTAGGAAATGGAGAGACTTTGAAAAATTATATTAAGTGAAGTAAGCCAGGCCCAAAGTAACAGAGGTCCATGATTTCCCTTATATGCAATTGCTAGTATATGTCCGATGCAAAAAAGGAGGAGGCATAATACTTGATAAGAAATGTACTCATTACCTTGCTCATGTAATTGAAACCCCTCTGTACACATTTTCACAATTAAATATCATTAAATAATAAAAATCCATATCAGATTTTTTTGTCGGTTGTGGGGTTCAAACTCTGGGCCTGTGCACTGTCCCTCAGCTATTTAGCTCAAGGCTACCACTCTACCACTTGAGCCACAGTGCGGTTTCTAGTTTTCAGTTGGTTTATTGTAGATAGGAGTCTCACAGACTTTTCTGCCCAGTCTGGCTTTGAACCACTATCCCCAGATCTCAGTCTCCTGAATAGCTAGGATTATAGTCATGAGCCACTAAAGCACAGATCCAAGTCCATTAAATAAACATATTTATTGAAATTTCTGGCTTTTTCCAATAAGCAATCTTGCTTTTTCAGCACTAGTTTATGACTATGAGTTATTTTTAGATGTAACTGTGAGTTTTTTAAATAGAATCAAATATAATTTTCCTGTTTTTAATATGTCACAAAAATCCACTGTAATTGATTTCCCCAAAGTCCATTATTACAGAGTATATTAATCACTATTATTATTACACTCTATATTACATATAGCGTGAAGTGAATATAGTTTGGACTATTTCATATAAATTCGCATATGCTATTTTAGCACTATAAATTCATATCTGTGATTTTAAATCAAGGAAAGAAGATTTTAGAATTAACATGAAATATGAAAGAGTAGTGTGTTCCAATTAAACCAAAAATTCTGAGTTCATACAAAAAAATTATTTTCTTTCCAATAAAGTCTTTGAAGTAATACTATTGGAAATAGTGAGGCAAAAGGAGGAGGAATTCAAATCATGTCAAACAATGTCCCTGTTATTATGTTATTCCCTCCACTAAGAAGACCTGCCCATTCTTAGTAGTAACAAAATTTCGAGTGTCTATCTTAGAATTCTATTTGGAAATTTCTAAATCACTGAGTCTTTTTGTAGTTTGTGTTATATGAAATAAAATATAGACACAAAAATTGAAATAAAATGCACACATATGTTGAAGTCACCACAGCTGGAAAAACAACCAACAAAGTAAAAAAAAAAGGGAAAAAATGAAAAGAATTACAAAAAAGGACCATAAGTTCCAAAGAGATTTTTTTAAAAGCACACACACACACATATACAGGTAAAATAAAAATTATGAGAAAAAAAAAAGGTTAATAGAAAACAATTGTTTAAATATAAAAATTTTAAAAAGGTTCAAAACACAATTCTTTGATTTTTGGCTTTTTTTGATGGGGTGATGGAAAGATTATGTATCTCCCATGTGTCCATAACCAGTCTCGTGGTGGAGTCTCTGGTCTGCTTTTGGTGTTTGGTTTTTCTGTGGCTTGATTGGTTTCTTAAGTCAATTTCTTTGAGCGGCAGAAAAATGTTCTGCATTACCCCCAATTTTGGGATCCTCCTCCCAGGCTAGTTCAGTGGGAGTGATATCTACTTTGAGTCACAAAAGAGGGAGATGGCTCTTTCCTCTAGTTTGGAGATGCTGTGATGAGGCTAGGTTCTGGGTAGGGTTGAGGCCTTTCAGCATACAGTGGCTTATCTCTGAGGGGCTAGCTCCTGAGACTCTCACAGAGCGCAGGCTGGAGCCATTCTTAGGATTTATGTTTACTGAGTTTCAACAGTTTGTCCAGGCTGCTGTAGGGAGTGTTAGCCTCTGGCTCTTCCAAGTGTAGAAAGTCACTCCTCCATGGTCGGAGCTATTTCTGCCTGGGCAGGGTGACTTTCCCCTGGGTGGAGCTGAGCCTGCCGGGTCAGGTCAGTTTCTTATGACCTGCTAAATGACTCTTGAGGCCTTAGTTGGAGCTAGTTGCTCAACCAGGCCTTTGTCAGTATCAAAGATGGAGATCTCCGTTGTTGAGGGTGAAGGGTGGCCTTTCCTCCTCTGCTCCCTGAGAAGGAGGGAGGATGTCAGGGTTCTATCATGCCAGAGTCTTGGTCCCTGGGCCATCTCTGGTCTGTGATATGCAGGATGAAGATATCTACTGCTTGTCTGTTCTTGCTGGTGTAGAGTAGAATCGTTCGCCTTCCACATCTGCTGCCTTTGGACTAGACTCTCTCCATAGGTTTGGAGGCCCCTTTGCTGCCACTGCTGCCACTGCTGCTGCTGCAGCTGTGGCTACTGGCAGGTGCTCATATCTGTCTCCTTGCCTGGATTTTCCCTCTCTTGCCAACTTTTCTGTACTGTGATGGCACACTTGGTGTGATTCTTTAGCTTAGGACTGTTCACTGGAACACTAAAACTGCTTTCTATGGGAGAACTTGTTTAGCCTTCAGCTTCTCCTCCACCCTCTTCCTCTGAAACTTCACTCACTATTTTTAATGTGAAGTGTGGCTCCTATTTTTTATAAGGTGAATCAAGCAGAGGAATCCGTTTAAGATGTGAAAGAGCCTGTGAAAGTGTCTTTGACATTGAAAATTGTCCTGGGTATGAATTTTTGGACAAATATCCCCATTCAAAGATGAATGATTCTTTTTTTTATTGAGCTGGTAATGGGGTTTGAACTCCTGGCCTTGAGCTCTGGGCTTTAATTCTCAATGTTTGGACTATATCACCTGTACACCTTCACTTCTTCCTTTTACCAAAAGTGGAAGAAAGACTCCCTTAGATTTATTTATTTGGAATCACTTTGAATATCAATTGTCAATTTTGAAGCTACCCAGTAGCTAGGTATAAGCCACTGGTTCTATTGTAGAACTAACTTCTCAAGAGTAAATAATCATAAAAAAGAGAAAAAATTCAATTATTTATGTGTTGTCTGATAAGCCAAATCACTTGCTACTAGAAGAGAAAATAGAGCAAGTAAAGATGAATATGGAGGAGTGAGACACAAAGAAAGAAGGTAGGGGAGGGTAAGTGAGGAAAGGGAAAAGGAGGAGATGAGAGGAGTGGGGAGATGAGTAGAATTGTCTATTCCTCACTAAGGTACTGTTGGACAATCAGTGCCTTTGCATGTATGTACCCAAAGATTTATATTTATGATAGTAGTAAGTTGAAATATAAAATACCAATTTATAGGTAATATCCTGTTAATGTGCTTCCTCCTGCACCAAGGGCGCCACAGTTAGATTGTTACAGATAAAGCAAGAATAAGCAGTTTTAGTGATTCTGAGAAACACTAATTGACATGCCAGGAATGCTCCTTTGTATGGTGAAGTCAAGCATCACTCTTGTGCCCTGCTCCAGTCTTCCTCTCAACATGAATAGCAGAAACAGAAGAGGAAGGAGATATCTGAGTAATGATCACCTCTCTCTTTTCTCTTCCTTTGGCCTCTCAAACAATAAAGCCCAAGGAGACTTATCCTGAAGTAGTGGGGAAAGTGGGGGGAGGGAAGTTCAGTCTAGCTTAATGTGAAAGTTGTAAAATAATTGGGACAGCGTTTCAAATACTGAAATAAAATGATTGTAATTATTAATAAAAACTAACTAAATTCATTTGAAAATGTAAAAGACTACAGGACTCACTACATAGTGTAATCTGTATAATTAAACTTACTCAAGCGTCTATCATCAGAAATTGAAGACCGTTCCTAAACTTTCAATACTAGGTTAATTACCCTCGATATTCACTTAAACTGTGTGAATATGATGCAGAAAACATGACTTTAAGTTTAGATTGCTGAAGTGATAAGCAATGGAAATTCATGATGGATAGCACAATGCTAAGAACATGGAAATTATTTTCCTTCTATCTTCAGTGTGTAGAAAAGAAAAAAAGCTCCAATTCTGAATTTAGGACTGAAGGTGAATAGTAAAGGAGACCTATTTCAGCCATTCAGAGATTAGTAATGTGGAGAAAATTCCTCATTCATGTAGGCCAAACATGGAAGAGAGGATGTGGCAAGCCCAAAGCCAAATCCCAAAGTCAGAGATATTTAACAAAATACCATGAAGTTCAAACAAGACTTAAAAGGGAGACTTGGGCTTAAGGGGAGTAGGGCATATGAATGGAGGGGACATGTTGGACTAATACAATCATACACATGTGAGAATATAAGTAGGAAACTTGAAGGAATAGATGGGGTTGGCGTAAGGGAAGGAAGAAAAATAGAAAATTTGATAATGATCCAGATGTATTGTACATTGAAATGCACATATACTCTATTCAACACTGACATGATTAAGCAAAACTCCTTTGCACAACTAGCTAAAAATTAATTTTTAAAGTTTTAATATTAAGAAACTAGAAGCATAAACCTTTAGAAATAAATAAGAGGATAGCATTGACATATTACTGAGGCTTGTGCTCCTTTCAATATGCAAAATTTAATGTGTCAAGCCTGCTGCAAATGTAAATCTTATTTTGCCAATCCTTTTTGCAAATTTCTTAAAATATAGAGAACCAAATGCCACTATTCCTTCACTTTCAATAAAAAAAATCTTATACACCTTTAGGTCTCTCAGGTGTTTATAAATATATTAATGTAATGCATTGGAACTAATTTTATTCTACATTTAATTTTAAATTTTAAATCACTTATTTCTTTTAAAATCCTCTCACTCAGGCACAGGTCTGGATAGATAACTGATGTGGGCAGAATCAGAATTATTCACAAGTCTGTAAAAGAATGTTTACCTAATTATCTCTCTGCAGGATCATAGAATACAGACTGACCTTATTAGGAAATTGGAGGAAAATGGAAAAGGTGTAGGACAGACTCAATCATCAATGGGAGAGGATTGTTTATTAAGGAACAGCGAGAGGCACAGCCATTCCAAAGGGTTTGAAGGTTGTGTGAGGGAGCTGGGACAGGATTTGTGTTTTTATAGGAGGTCTGAGCAAGGAGAGGTTATTGAAAAACCCCTAGGTCAAAGAAGGTGGGGGCCTTTCAGTTGGACCCACAATGGAATATTTACAGCTAGGCCTATGTGGGTTGCCCTGCCTTCACTTCAAAGGAATTCACACATACCTGGAATTTTGCCTGGAATCTGTATGGGCTTAGGACAAAAGGATAGGGGTCAATCCCTCATATTCTATCTTTAGATATATAAAATTATAGGGCAAAGAGGGGAGAGGCTATTCTTCATATAGGATCTTTGGAAACATAAAAAGTATTGAGCTGAGAGTGGAGTATCATTAAGTTATGAGAACAAAGCAGATTCCAATGGTTTTGAACCCTGGAGTATAAAATGTGGAGGTCATTGTGGTCATTTCTGGCAAAGTCCTGCTGGCATGGGAATGTTGAAGAGTCATTGGGGCCGGGGCCTTCAAGTCCAGGTCTGTGCTGGGTCCAAGCCAAAGCCTTTGGTTGCCTGCAGTAACAGGATGGCCTTGACTTGGTCCCAGGTCTAAGTGAGGGCTATTATCCTGTTAGAGAGAAAGTTGAAAATGCTGAGATCAAGCAATAGGCTGACATGGTGGCAGGACTAGATACGAGTGACACAGGAAAACCCACCAAGGACAAAAGCCAGAAAAAATTCCATTTGGATCATGAGTCGAAAACCAATCAGAAGCCAGAGCTGAATTGGAGTAGATAAGGGCCTGGTGAGAGAGCTTGATCATTTCCTATAAATAGCAGGTAACAAAGGCAAGAATGTAAATTCCTGTCCAGTTAGAAGTTAGACAGATATGGATATTAGATGGACAAGCTTCTCAACTTGTTTCTATTGACCTCCTGGCTCTGGTTAATTTTGAAAGGGCAGGCACAAAGTGGCTGATGTGACATCATCTCCTCTTACTTTTTCCACATTGTCCGGTGGTCTAGGTGCTTGTGCCTGGGATCTGTGCTTTGAAATCAAAGCCTGAGCATTTTCCCTGAGCACTTTTGCTCGAGGCTAGTGTCCTACAACTTTGAGTCGGAGGGCCCTATTTAGCATTTTGATGGTTATTTTTTGAGCCAGCTTCCAGACTGCTCTTTGCTGGTTAGCTGGGAGATAGAGTATCAGAGGGATTTTTCTGCAGGATATTTTCAATTAAAACAACAAAGAGATCAATGGGAACAAGTATAGCTTACATGCATCCTGTCAAGAATTGATCAACAAATACTTGCCAGAACACTGTAATGACACAACTAAATAGATGGGATGAGAGTTTTAGCATAGCTTGGATGCCTGTGAAACCTGAAAATCAAAGTTTACAAGAGGCTTTACACATGTTTCAATAACAAAACAACATAGCTGGCTTTTTCAGGTCAGGCTGTGTAAGGTTTTCAGAGAGTGTTCCACAAGAGTCTTAAATTTGTAAATGTAAAGTAGTCTTATACCAAAAATCAGCTGTGTGTGGTGGACTCAGATAGCAGTCCAGTTTCCATGGTGGAGGCAGGATGGTCTAGGCAGGATCTGAGCTAGACTGAATCCCTCATATGAATTCTCAAATCTCCTGGGTAGTTGCTTACATATTTATATATAGACCGGTTAAAGACACTTGACGTTAGATGGACATAGAGAATGACATGCTAGTTTTAATGTAAATCAAAGCCAACAATTATATACCAACTTTATTCATAAGGTATCTTTTAAGGCAAACTCATGCCATCGGCTGCATACTTGAAATTTCTGAGGACAGAAAGATGTGGAAAAAACATTTTAACACAATTCTTACCTGTAGCAAATAGTTTAAAATGCCTACTCTCTTTCTTTCAATGTAGTAACATACATTTCATATTCTTTCTGTCTCTTCAAACAAGCCTGAAATCACTATTTCACAGTAACACAAAGAGCAAAACAAAAATAATCTGATACAACAATCACAATCCTAAATTACCTGAAAAAATCAACAATATACAAAATAAATCTGAGGAAGAGGAAAAACAATGGCATAATAACAAAAAAACTACCCTAGTTTTCTCTAGTGAAACAGAGATTTGGGGTCCTACCAGGTACTCCACTTATAGAGGATCACATCAAGTCAGCTATAATTATATATAGATACACAATTCAAAAGAAGATTTTATATTGTGTTAAAAAAACACAGAAATCTATAAAAAGGTGACCAGGCAGGCAGGTGTGACAGTGTTGGCCAATATATTGAAAAGCACAGCTGCAGTGTGGAAATAAGAATGCCACATGGGAAAAAAGTAGGAACAGTGACAGCCCATCCAAACACAGACACAATTCACCATAGCACTGACAGTCAGAACTATCACTGGAACCACAAGTATTAACATCACACTGATTTCTATTCCTACACTTAATGGTCTAGACAAAAACCTAATTCCAGAAAAACAAATCACAACAGAATATCAAATCAACACCTTGCAAATCAACCAAGAACATAGAGAATCATCTGATAATATCGTAGATCCCTTAAAATAAATCCTCCAAATGCATGAGAACGATTCAGAAAAATACAAGAAAAGTGATGTCAAGGTAGCATAATTTACAGTAAATAACCAGGCACTAGAATACCCAGTCAAGAACATAGAAGATAGTTTTCAAAATACATTACAAATACTGCTAAACAATGTGATTAATGAAAAGATACAAAAACCTCTACAAGGAAATTTGTGAACAAGATGAGACCAACCAAAGATTAGTAAAATAATTCATGGAGACTACAAACAAAATTTTGAATAAATTCTGGAAGTCAAGAGAGTCCAGGGAAAAAATGGATGCCTACTTAAAAGATATAAAAGAATGGCTAGGAAGGTGGCTCAGTGGTAGAGCGCTTGCCTAGCAAACATGAGGCCCTGGGTTCAATTCCTCAACACCACAGAAGCAAAAAAGAAAAAACCCGGAAGTGGCGCTGAGGTTCAAGTGGTAGAGTGCTAGCCTTGAGCTGAAGAGCTGAGGGACAGTGCCTAGGCCCAGAGTTCAGGCCCCATAACCGGACCCCCCCAAAAAAAAAGAGATAAGAGAAGACACATATGAAAATACAACCCTCCCAACCCCTCCACTCAAAGAAAAGATGTAAAGAAAGTCCATACAAGACCTAAAACAAAGCTTTAATAAAGAGATAGAAGCTCTGAAAAATGACCAATTAGAAGACAGGGAAATCAAAAACAAAGTAGAAAGTATCCACAGCAAATAGATGACATAGAAGATAATCTCAAGGGTCCAAGACAGAATAGGTCTAATAGGAAAGAGGAAATAATCACTTAGAACAAATCCAAGAAATAAGAAGTGATCTTGCCAGAACTTCATGACTCAGAAGATCAAATTTGGGGGAGATAGGTTCAAGAAGGAGAAGAGCAGGAAACTAAACGCATGGAAAACATATTACAGAATTCTAGCAGAGATCAGGCCAAACATCCAAAGAAGCTCATTCAGAGAAGAGAAGCTTTTAGAACACCAAACAGAGAATTCCAGAACAGAACAGCCCACCACCACATTATAATCCATTAGAAGATCATTAAAGATCAAGGAAAGCATTTTTATACCTGCCATAGTGAAAAGATTGATTATTTATAAAGGATATACAGTCAGAATAAATATAGATTTCTTAGCTGATATGGTAAAAACAGAGCTTGGCATGATACATGTCAAACATAAAGGCAAGCAACTACCAAACCTGAACATGGTACCAAGCAAAAATCTCCTTTACGTTTAAAGGATATATAAAAATATTTTCATGACAAAGAAAATTTGAAAAAATGTATCTCCACCAACTCAGCAGTATAGGAGTTAATTAAATATATATTACATAGAGAAGATCAAGAACATTAACTGGTTATATACAATGCTCCCTACCAAAGAATAAGGTAAATATATTAAGAATAAGTAGATGAGTCATAGCTCTTAAGAGCAGGTGTATAACATAGCAGGACTTATCGGATATTTCACAGTCTTACTTCTCAATATCACTGGACTTCAATTTCCAAATAGAAGACATAGATAAGATATCAGTATTATAAAACAAGACACATCCATCTACTTCCTACAAGAGACACATTTTATTAACAAAAACAAACCCATACTCAAACTGAAAGATTGGAAGTAAAATTTTCAAGCAAATGGACACCATAAACAGACCACAGTCGAATTGCTAGAATAAGATAAAATAAAATTCAAATTGAAATTAGTAGGAATAGACATTACATATTAATAAATGCAACTCCATTAGCCCTGAATCCTGGAGCACCCCACTTCATCAACCAAATACTACTTAACCTGAAAACAAATCTCAACACATCATTGTCATCCATGGATGACCTATCCAGGAAACACTCAACCAACAAACTTAAGACCTAAAGAATTACATTGACAACCTAGCCCTAACAGACATCTACAGAATATATATCAGAATATCCATTTTTGACAGCAGCTCATGGAAGATTCTCCAAAATAGAACATATCCTATTTCACACATAAATTCTGTCCAAATTGAAAGAAAAATTATTTGAATTATCATATCTTGTCAGACCACAACAGAATAAACTTAGAATTACATAGCTTAAGCAAAAAAATTCTCAAACCCATGAAGATAACCACACGTTGTTGTTGCTGAATGACCAGTCGGACACTGAAGAGATTAGAATTTAACAAAAAGGAAGTCACAAAATACCAGCTCCTCTGGGATACAGTAAATGCAGTACTTAGAGGAAAATTTATAGCTCTGAGTGCCTACATCAAGCAATTGGGGATATCTCAAATGAATATTTTATTATGTACCACAGCTCCTTGAAAACAGGAACAATACAAAACCCAAAGCAGTAGACAGAAACAAATAAAAAATTAAGTCAAAAATAACTAAATAGAGACAAAATAAAACTTAAAAAGAATCAACAAAACAGAATTGTATCTTTCAATAACTTAACAGACTTGAGAGTACCTTACCAAATATAAGAAGAGAAATTATATAGATAGATAAATAGAAAGCCAGCAGATAAAGATCTTTACTTGCTCTGCAACAGGTAATGGTTCTCAAATACATTTAAAGCCCCAAAAGTTACCCCCCCCCAAAAAAAAAAACAAATCCTCACAGAAACAACAACCCTCTTAATAAGTGGGATAAAGATTTAAAGAGGAATCTAATTGAAGAAGAAATATGAATTGCCAATAGACACATGAATAAATATGCAACATTTCTAGCCATAAAAATGCAAATCAAGGCAACGTTGAGATTCCACCCCACCCCAGTTAGAATGACCTTTATGAAGAAAACTAATAATAACAGATGCTGGGCTTGTGGGGATGTGGCCAAAATGGAACATTACTACACTTTTTCAAATAATCTGTGAAGAAGTAGAGAGATTCCTCAATAGTGCTCACCTATGACGCAGCAATGATGTATCAAAAAATTTTGTATATATTCACAACAAAACTCTATGCTTCCATCAGAATGAATGACATTGACCCATTTGTTAGGAAATGGAAATACTTAAAAACATGATAAGTTTAACAAGTCAGCCCCAAAGAATCATAAGAGTACATGTTTTTATTCATTTGGAAAAACTAGAATATGTTTAGGATATTCTTAGGAAAGATCGCAATAGCTCTAATAGCTATATGCATATCACCATATAAAATGATGCTTATAGAAATTAGTTCCAAAAATGGCTACAAGATGATTGTATAGTGAACTGTTTTTAGTTATGTATATTTAGTTTTACCCTTTGGTATTCACTGTTTTTGATTTCTGTATCCTTTCTCTTATACATAAGTTAATATGATTTGGGGAAGGGAAGGGAAATCACAGAAATGGCTTGAAAAAGTTTAACCAAAGCAACAGTGCTATACACTACACACTATGTTAGAAATGAACTTTACAAATTGGGGGAGTGGGTTGTCGGGGTTGGAGGAAGCAGGAGAAAATGAGGAAAGGTAACACTGTTAAAAATGTACTCATTACTTATGTAACTGTAACCCACCCCTCTGTATATCACCTTCATAATATAAAATCCAAAATAGAATAAGAGAACTCACCCAAATAGAGAAAATTAGAGACAAAAATGAGATATCACAACAGAAATAAGCAAAATTGAGAACGTTATAAGAGCGTACTTTGAAAACCTTATGCCAATCACCTGGAGAATCCTAGAGAAATTAATCCTTTCCTGTACTCTATCTGAACTAAGAAGTGACACACAAGAAGTAATGAAAATGAAATGTCAATAAAGTACTTCCCATATCGGAAAAATCTAGGACTCAATGAATGTACCATGAAATTAAGGCCTGCAAAGAATTTACAATACACAGATCTAAGTCTTCAATGGAATAGAAAGGTAAATGGAATTATTAAACATTCTATGAAGCTGGAATTAGACTCATTCCCAAATCAGAGAGGAACTCACCAAAGAAAGAGAAGTATAATCCCAGTTAGAATGGCCATTATCAAGAAAACTAACAATAGCATAAGCTGGTGTGGATGTAGCCAAATGGGAACTCTATTACGTTGATGGTGGGAAATTAAACTTGTTAAACCACTCTGGAATGCAGTATGGAGTTTCTTCAAAAGACTAAATATAGGTCTCACATTTGACCCAGTAATTCCCTTCATGGGCAGTAATCCAATAAATAACAAACAAGCTCCCATTAAAGCTACCAGAATAACTATGTTCAGGGCTCAGGCCCAAAGTTAAGGACTGGAAAAAAATTACCACTACTATTATTTGTTTTTGCAAAGACAAAACTTTTGACATAAGGTACCAATTCATTGTATTACAGTAGCTAGGATAGGACTTAAATGTAGTGGGTGATAAAATGGCCTCTTTGTTGAATATTAGGAAAAGATGTAGGCAGTCCAAGAAAAGGGAGATTTTTTTGTTGTTATTGTTTGTCGAGGAGCTTGAAGTCTGGGCTTGGGCACTGTCCCTGAGCTCTTCAACCCAAGGTGAGTGCTCTACTTTTTGAGCCACAGTGCCACTTCTGGTTTTTTTGTAGTAAAATGGAGATAAGAGTCTCACGGACTTTCCTGCCAATGCTGGCTTCGAACCACAATCCTCAGATCTCAGCTTCCTCAGTAGCTATGATTACAGCTGGGATCCACTGGTACCAGGCTAAAAATGGGGGATTTTTAGAAAATAAAATCCACCTGTTCACCTGTGTCTAAACCTCAGATATCACTATTAGAACACTTCACTCTCAACTTATTTCATCAGACATTTGTAAATTTCCTCTTTACCTTCATGTGAGAATACTGCAGTAAATATCAATTCAGCTATGAGACTGGATCAATTGTATGGCATTGGCTAGCACATAAATCAAGAACTGTTACATCAAAACAAATGAAACCCTCATTTGGAAAGTTATTTTTCTCTTTTTATTGCAAATATGTACTTGATTATTCCTAATTTGATATTGGACCTCCTAACAGAGTGATGACATTTTCTTTCTCTTCAGCAATTGGCCATTACTCACAAATGGTCAAATATTTAAGAATTCAAAGATTTCCATTGATAATTCATTAAGCTGACCTCTAAGAAAATGTGCATTTCTGGAATTTGGTCTGTTGTCTTGTTCTTACATACACACGCTTTTTATGATTTACTTGTTCTACAAGGAATTCTATTTTTAATCATTGAGTGTCCAATTTTAGTCTCTCTGATTAGTCTTTCAGACCCTCTCTCTGGAGTCTCATTTCAGTCTGCCTCATAAAAATATTTAGTTATCTGCTACATGACTCTGAGCTTCTGATTTTTGCTTGACTTCATGTACGCTGTGATGGCAGCACTGCCTGGCTGTGCTTACTGGAATTTTGTTGTTGTTGTTGTTCTGTTTTGTTTTGTGGGTTTGTTGTTGGTTTTTTTGGTTTTTGTTTTTAAGAGGTCTAGGATTACTATTCAATGTAGTAGCTTCTCTGGGCCCCAGTGATTCCCTGGCTTAGAGTCAAGGGTTTTTTTCTCCTAAGGGTACAAAGAATAGCTGACTAAATTGCTGTTTTAATTGTCACAAAATGAGGCAATCTGGCTTCCTTGCAAAGACATAAATGATCCTGTGTAACCACTTACAGAAATGATCTATCAAGTTGGTTTTTCAAGGTTGACTGTGAAAGATGTTCATTTCTAAGTCACCACCATAAAACTGATCATATCCCTTGGAGCAGACTTTTGGAAGGAAGGTTCCCCTTTCTTCCTTCTCTTTTGATAGATCAAACCATAATATTCTGCAGTTGTGGTCAGCCTGGAGAACCTTTTCCCAAGAATATTCCGTCGTGTACAAGAGGACTAACTATCAAAATAAAGGGGAAAATACTTGTCTACTACATACTGATTCACCTGGCTTATATCTGTTGTTAATTTCATTACTTCAAACACATGGATAATTTATATTGGGATTAGACAAGTGGCCAAGGATTAATGGAATAAACATTCAGTTTACTTTCATATATCCAATATTATACATTTAACCCCTTATGAAAAATTAAATCAAATTGTAGAAACAATGTATATTGTAGCACACATACACCATCATCTACTCAGAAATTCAGACTCTCTATAAATATTTATTTGGTTCAAAATAATAAAAATTTAATTAATGAATATGACTTTATGTATCATCTGAAATACTCCTCATTTATATAATTGTATATAATTTTATAGATGTCACCTAGACAGGAATTTAACATGCCTGTAGAAATCAAATTTCCATAATTTAAGTGATGTGAGAGGAGTCATACCCTCGTGTACTGTGTGGTGTGAATTTTACCATAGTGCTGAACCCTCCCAACTAATACGAAGTGTCATGTGCAATAATTTATTATTTGATGTTAAGATGAGCGCTAAGTGTAGGATACAATTTGAAATATTATATTAATTCACAGAAATGAAAGAATAATGATACATTATTTGTTTAAATTTTAATGCTTCTCAATTTTACAATTCATGAAATATATTATTAAAATTAGTTTCACTTTCTTTTTTCTATAGCTACTAAAATTATATATTAAATATTCACTATTAAGAAATCAGTAATAAGTAACCTAATATTAAAATGATATACTATTAAATTGAATTATAGTTATAACAAATTGTGATGTAAAAAACATTTAATATAATTATGGGCAATATTATTTAAACTTACCAGCTTGTTATTTGTTTCCTAATTGTGTCATTTGATATTCTTGACCCAAGTCACTCTTTCACCTTTATTGTTTATTTTTCTATTTTATCTTTCTTGGTCTACTGATTGTGCATATTGTTTTCCATTTTTAATGACTAACATGTGAAAATCTGTATGCTAGTTTATTGCTTCCTATGTTAAAGTAAATTTACTGCTCTCATAGCTGTTCTACTCTTCTTTGTATAGTACAGTATTTCCCCCACTCCCATCTACTGTATTGCTGCTCTCATGTATTTTATTTTATTTTTAATTTAAATTTTATTGTCAAGGTAATGTACAGAGTGGTTATAGCTATGTAAGTAAGGAAATGAATTCATTTCTTTTCTCACTTGTTATCTTTTCCCCCATTTTTTCCCTCTTCCCTCCCAACACCACCCCCAAGATTATGTCCAACATATTGTCTTGTGAATATCACTGTTGTATAGGTTCCCCCTTTGTCTCACCAATTTGTTTTTTTCCCTTTCCTTTCCCTTGTTCAGATCAACATATTTACAATATCCAGGTATCAAATCAAATACAGTGACTACATGGGATAAACTATAGGTGGGGAAAAAACAAAAGGATAAAAAGAAATCACATAATACATTAAGAACCACAACAACAAAAAACATGTCTTGGAGCTCACTTCACTTGGAATCACCTTATACGGTCATATGTACATAGCTATTGAACTATTCTGCTCATTTACTAAGATTATCCTTGATGTACAAAATAATGCTCTCCCTATTACCCAGTAATCCCACTTCTGGGCATTTACCCAAGTGACCACAAACAATGCCTCACTAAAGCTACCAACACAATTATGTTTATCACAATATTATTTACCATAGCTAAGATATGGAATCAACCCAGTTGCCCCTCAGTAGATGAATGGATCAAGAAAATGTGACACACACACACACACACACACACATTCACACATACACACACACACACATGGAATACTATGCTTCCATCGGAAAGAATGATATCACCTCATTTGAAAGAAAATGGAAAATATTGGAAAAATATAAGTGAAGTAAGCCATACTTAATGAACCAAAGGTCCCATGGTTTCCCTTATTTGTAATAGTTTACATCAAAGATAATCGCATATATTTTAATTTGACATTTTGTTCTGTGCTGAGCATACAACATTAGTGCTATATTGTTTGTTAATATTTCTGCAGGCAGGTATATTTAAAGAATTACGTTCATCTTATACATTACTGAAGGAAGAACAACTAAAAGAGCAACCGCTACTAAGAAGAACAACTCCGACTTACTTAGCTTCATTCCTATGTAAGGCCAGTGTTGTCTCCTTTATCCTCATGTTGTACATTACAACTCTATACTTGGTCATCCCGTCTATCTACTACCTTTTACATTGTAAACTAAACGCCTCAGCAATTCGCGTTTGCTTTACTTTTTAAAAAAATTCTCTCTTAATGTTTGAGGTTGTGTGTGTGTGTGTGTGTGTGTGTGTGTGTGTGTGTGTGTGTGTGAGAGTGTGTGGTTTTACAAAGATCAGAAGACAATGTTTTTCTTCATTTAGAATACATCTTTCAAGTCATTGTAAGTTGTGGCTAATGGGAGAAGTATTTTGCTATTTAAAAGATGAAACAGAAAAGTATATTTGTTCATGTACCACAGTTGTTTTATTAGTCTGTAGTTGAAAGTTTAACTTCGATTTATATCTTGGCTGTTGTTGTGAATAAAATGTGAATAACAATGAAATACAGATATACTTAAGACTTACTAATACAGAAAAAATCATATGATTGGTGGGTCAGATGATATTTCAACTTTGTATTTCTATAGAAAACTGCAAACTACTTTCTACAATGAGAATACTAACCTGTATTTTGACCAAGAGTGAAGAAAATTTTATCTCTCTACACTCTCACCAAAATTATTACCTTTTGAGTTTTTAAAAAGGAAAGTTTTTACGATGTGCAGTACCCCAGACTGGCTTTAGACTCAAATCCTCTTACTCCAACCTCCTAACTGCTTGGACTTACTAGCCTTTACCATCACACCTGGCTCCTTTGATTTTAATAGTTATGAAGTAATATCATAGTAATTTTGAATTGCATTTCGCTATAATGACTTCTGTTCACAAAGCATTAAGCCAACATAAAAGTGGTATTAAACCCAAATTTGTAAACCCACTGGTGATTTTCAAGGATTTTGGGAAAACAGGTCTATTCAGAACTTTTGTCCATTTTTAATCGTTTCTTGTTAATCTCATCTTTAATCTCTCTATATAAAATCAATACTTAATTAAGTATAGTAGAAAGGAAAAAAATTAAGCTCCTAACATTTTTCAATTTTTAATAACATGATATTGCTTAAATCGTTTTCTGTTTATGCTTGAGACTATATAACTCAATTTAGTTATATCTTTTAAAAGGCTATACGTATTTTATTTATTTTACATTGATTCCTCTTTCCAAAGCCTGCGAGTCTAATTTCCCTTAGCTTCTTTCAGTCTCATGTAGTTCAGATTTCAAACTGAAGAATAAATGGAAGGAAGCAAATAAAAAAATACATTTCCTCTCATCTGAAGATGCCTCTACAAAAATGAAGAAAGAGTTCATCCTTCTTACGACCTATGAAAATATATCAAAAAGAGAATTCATTCTGCTAGGTTTTCCCTAACTTTACAATGTAACTTAAATGATGTAAAAAAACAATATACTGTTGACATACGTTTATGTTTTATCAAGTTTGTACATTTTCATATGGACTTAACCTCAATCTACAACATTCCTTCATGATTCTGTCCCTGATATTTTTAAACTACCAAGACATAAGATAATCAATTTGATGTACAGCATGAGAAGTTATCCATCTCGCTTCCTTTGAAGCAGAGCATGGTCAATAGATTACATTACATCTGGTTGTTCACTACATGTAATGGTTTCTGTAATACTTATTGCATTCTATTTAGTATTTTAAAAAACTGCTGGCTAAACTCAAAGCTCCTTCATAGAATTTTATGTTAAGTATTTCACAAGTTTTATTTCTTAATTCTTAAGATAAAATTTGCTTTTTTTTTTGATCGTAATCTCTGTTCTTTTTTTTTTTTAATTGTATTTTATTTTATTTGAGAACATACTGTACAGAGGGGCTACAATTACATGGGCAGGATAATGCATACATTTCTTACCAAGCATTGCAGCCTCCTCCTTTGTTTACCCTTCACTTCCCTTCCCCGCCTCCCCCCTCCCCCCACCCAATTTTACCCCCCTCCCCCCACCCAATTATACCCCCCTCCCCCCACACCGACATTGTAAAGCTGGTTTTGACATGACATTTTGTACTTCTCATTGTTGCAACAGGTCCACCTGAATCCTTAAACGACTTGTTTGTCCCCATCTCCTCCACATGTTATACTGACATCAAATATAGTGAAAGCGGGGGTTACACTGTGGGGGAGGGACATACAAAGCAACAAAGAAATAATCTTATAAATGCGTTAGAAACACATGCATAAAAGAAACGAAAACATTAAAATACATATTTAAGGGTTCATTTTCCTAACATCACATTATCTGACCTTTTCCGCTTGACTCATACCTATACTAGATATTGCAAATAATGCTCATGTTATTACCATTTTAATGTTGGGAAAAATTGTAATTAAAGGCACAAATTGTATGGCCCAAATACACACAGTGAGGAAGGAAATGAGTCAAAGTTTCCAACAGTCTTTCAGCAATACAAAATGATTAGTAAAATCTCTCCATTTTCTTACACTCTCAATTCAATATTCATTTTGTCCAAGAAATAATAGCATAGCAATGCCCATGGTGATTTTTTTCTGTCACATTTTGTCTTCAACCCAGATTGTTTTGGTGACATTGGCTTATCATGCTCAGAACTGAGCGCACAAATTGAGGTCCAAAGAGGGGCAAATTTATTCTGTCCCACATTTCGTTTCCTTTTTAAAAAGTAATAAAACTTTCAAATATAATCACTTACAGTTTTTAAGAATCCAGAAGCAAAATGAATTCACATATAATCAGTTCAAAATGCTTTAAAATTAGTAGATAATAAAACAGGCTCCCGTGAAGTAAATATTTTTCTATTTTTAAAATTATTTTTAAAGCCTTGTGCTGGATGGTCACACCTGTAATCCTGTCTACTTGGGATGTCTACTCAGGAGCACCAGATCTGTGGATAACAGTTGGAAGACAATCAGAGCAAAAAACAAAAAATTCATGAGATTATTTTTCAAAACTTTTAATGAACTACCAAAGAGCCAGGAATGGTGATGTAGCTTATATAATACCTCATCAATCTAGAGAGGAAATGCCTAGCAAGGCCTTGAAGTCCTGAGTTCAAACTCTGAGCATGCCAACACAAATGCACGAGTACTCACATGTGCGCGGGTGCGCACAGACACACACACAAACACACTTTTTCAAAACACTTTCATGTCAGTGTTTTGCATTAATTTCTTTGTTAAAGATATTATATAGGGAAAATAGGGAAAATAAACTTTTCCTTCTCAGATCATTTTCATACATTTTTATTGTAAAAATACTGTGCGCAGGGCTCAGATTTACATGAGAAAGGTAATGAGTACGTTTCCTAACAAGCATTGTTACCTCCTCCTTTATTTTCGCCCATCATCCTTTCTATCTAACCTCCACAAGTACCCTCTCCTCCCCGTTTCCCCCGCCCTGCCTAAATATAAACTTCATTTTTCATCATAGTGTCTTGTGCATCTCATTGTTACAATGGGTCAACCTGTATCCTATTTAAGCATTATGTTTTTTCCTTTCCCCTCCCCAAATTAGAGAAGTGTATATATAAGATATTGGTGCACCAACTTCAAATCCAGTGAAAACAGGTGTTATAAAGTGGGGGAGGAAAATATAAAGAATCAAAAAAAATCACATCATACATTGTAAGTCCATTAAAAACAATAGCAAGCAAGAAAAAACCACTTTTGTCAGTATCTTGGAGTACATTTTCCTTAACATCATCTTATCTAGTCATATGCACATAGCTTTTGACCTTTTTTATTTATCCCAGACATATATGAGTAACTGAAAATAAGGGAAACCAGGGGTCTTATGTTTCTTTGAACTTGTCTTACTTAACTTAATATGTTTTTTTTCCAAGTCTTTCCATTTCCTAACAAATTGAGTGATGTCATTCTTTCAGATGGAGGCATAGAATGCATCTATTTATCTATCTATCTATCTATCTATCTATCTATCTATCTATCTATCTATCTATCTATCTATCTATCTATCTATCTATCCATCTATCCATCTATCCATCTATCTATCTATCTATCTATCTATCTATCTATCTATCTATCTATCTATCTATCTATCTATCTATCTATCAAATTATCTTGATCATCAATTGAGGGGAATCAGAATTGGTTCCATACCTTATCTATCGTAAATAATGGGGCAGTAAACATAGTTGTGCTGGTAGTTTTTTTGTGGTCTTATTTGTGATCATTTGGGTGAATGCCCAAAAGTGGGATTGCTGGGTCATGGGGGGGCTTTATGTGGAGTCTTTTGAGGAACCTCCATACTGCTTTCCAAAGTGGTTGATCAAGTTTACACCCCCACCAAGGATTCGGTAGGGTTCCCTTCTGTCCACATACCCTCCAGCACATGTTGTAAAAATATGGAACACTTCAAGAATTTGCATGTCATGCTTGCACAGGGGCCATTCTAATCTTCTCTCTATTATTCCAATGTTATGTATTTCCTGCTGAATTAAGCACAGAACATTTTTTATATATGAAGTGTAATTCATTTTCTTTCTTTTTATTGTGAAAATACTGCACAGAGGAGTTACAATAACATGAACAAGATAATGAATACATTTCTTATCAAGCATTGTTGCCTCCTCTTTGTTTCCCCTTCCTCTCCCTTCCCAAACTCCCACTAGCTCTGACACCTGATCCTCCCCCACACCCATCAACGTTGTAAAGTTCGTTTTACGACATAACGACTTCTATATCTCATTGTTGCAATGGGTCCAACTGTATCCCAATTTAAATGATATTTTTTCCCTTCCCCTCCAAAAATTATACCAACATCAAATACAGTGAAAGCAGTCGCTAAACCATAGGGGAATGACATACAAAGCAACATAGAAATCATCTTATAAATATATTAGAAACAATTGGATTAAAGAAAAATCATTTGAATACTTATCTTTGGGTATATTTCCCTAACATCAGCTTATCTGACCTTTCCTGTTTGACTCAGACATATACTAGTTATTGCAAATAAGGGAAACCGTGAGACCTATGTTTCTTTGGGCCTGGCTTACTTAACATACTTTTGTCCAAGTCTTGTCATTTCCTAACAAATGGGACAATGTCATTCGTTCTGATGGAGGCAAAGAATTCCCTTGTGTATATATACCACATTTTCTTGATCCATTCATCTACTGAGGGGCATCTGGGTTGGTTCCATATCTTAGCTATGGTAAATAATGCTGTGAAAACATAGTTTTTTGAGTTCTGGGCATATTTTAGACATGAGACCCTTGTCCGTTGTATGGCTAATGAAGATCTCCGAATCCGTGGGCTTTCTATTGATCTTGCTAGCTATGTCCTTTGCCATGCAGAAGCTCTGCAATTTCATACAATCCAATAAGTCCAATTTTTTTTGATTTGTTGTGTTTCTGGGTCTCTATTAAGAAAATTATGGGATTTGCAAGGATACTTAGAGTTTCTCCTATTCCATCCTGTAATTTTTTCAGACTGTCTGTTTTAACTCCAAGGTGTTTGGTCCATTTGGAGTTGATTCTTGTGCAGGGTGATATATAAGGATCTAGCTTTAGTTTTCTACAAGTAGTTAACCAAATGTGACAGCACATTTACTGAAAAGGCTGTCTTTCTTCTATTCTATTTTTTAGATTCCTTATCGAATATTAGATGGCTACAGGTCTGTAGGTACATTTCTGGGTTTTCAATTCTATTCCATTGGTCCTGAGGTTTGTTCTTGTGCCAGTTCCAAGCTGTTTTGTTTACTTTGGCTTTGTAGTAGATTTTGGAATTTGATATTGATATTACTCCAGCACTGTTCTTTCTGTTAAATATGGTTTTTTTCTATTCCGTGTCTTTTGTTCCATGTGAATTTTTGGATTGTCTGTTCTATTTTCTTGAAGAATGAAGTTTGAATATTAATAGGTATCACATTGTATTTGTAGATAGCCTTGGGAAGTATTGCCATTTTCATGATGTTGATCTTTCCAATCACGGAGCATGGGTGTTTTTGCCACTTTCTAAGTTCTGTTTTGATTTCCTTTTTCTGTTTTTTTAAGTTTTCATCATAGAGGTCCTTCACTTCTTTGCTAAAGTTAATTCTTAGATATTTCATTTTTTGTGAGGCTATTATGAATGGAGTTACTTTCCTATTCAAGCCACACTTTTCTCATTGTCGGCATACAGAAAAGCCATTGATTTTTGAAGGTTAATTTTATACCCCTCTACTTTGCCAAATTTTTGAATCATCTTGAGTAATTTTGGAGTGGAGTCCGTGGGATTCTTTAAATACAAATCATGTCATCTGCAAAGAGAGAGAGTTTTACTTCTTCTTTCCCTATTTAGATCCCCTTTATGTTAGCATCTTGTATTATTTCTGTAGCTAGGCATTCTAATACAAGATTGAAGAGCAGTTGAGAGAGTGGACATACTTGTCTCAGTCCTGATTTTAAAGGAATTGGCTTTAGTTTTTCACCATTGAGTATAATGGTGGCTGTAGGTTTGTCATATACAGCCTTTATTGTATTGAGGAATGTTTCATGGATTCCTAATTTTTCCAGAACCTTGATAATAAAGGGGTGTTAGATCTTGTCAAATGCTTTTTCTGCATCTATTGAAATAACCATATGGTTCTCATCCTTGTTTTTGTTGATGTGATGAATAATGTTAATTGATTTGTGAATATTGAACCAGCTTTGCATCCCTGAAATTGAATCCTGTTTGATCATGGTGTATAATTTATTGGAGTAATTGCTGAAGTCGATTTGCCAACATTTTGTTCAGAAGTTCTGCATCAATATTCATCAAAGAAATTGGTCTATAGTTCTCTTTCTTTAATGAGTCCTTTCCTGGTTTTGGGATGAGGGTGATTATGGCTTCAAAGAATGAGTTTGGTAGTGAACTTTCTCTTTCTATTTAATTGAAGAGTTGGAGGAGTATTTGTGTGAGCTCTGCTTTGAAGGCCTTGTAGAATTTTGCTGTAAAGCCATCTGATCCTGGGCTTTTCTTAGATGGGAGGTCTCTTATGGCTGTTTTTATTTTAAGGCTTGATATGGGCCTGTTAAGATGGCTTGACTCATCTTGTTTCAGTTTCGGCATGTCCATATTTGCTTGGAAAAGGCCTATTTCTGCAAAGTTCTCAAACTTATTAACAAAAAGTTTCGAGAAGTATTTCCATATAATGTTATCAATCTTGTTTGTTTCTGTGGTGATGTTTCCATTCTCTTCTCTGAGTTTATTTGGGTGTGTTCTCTTGTTTTTCTAATAAGATTTGCTAACCGTCTCTCACTTGTGTTAATTTTTTCGAAGAAACAACTCTTTTTTTTATTCTTTCCATGTTGTTATTGGATTTTAATTCATTTAATTCTGATTTAATTTTGATTATTTATTCCAATCTCCTGGATTGGGTTTTATCTTGCTGCTCTTTTTCAAGGATGCTTGATGTCTCATTAAATTATTGGTTTCAGATCTCTCCAGTTAGTTGATGTAGGAACTCAAATATATAAACTTGTCTCTGAGTACTCCCTTTGCTCTCTCCCAGAGGAGCTGGGAGTGTGTGTGTTCATTTTTGTTGAATATCATGACCACTTGAATTTCATTTCTAACCTCTTCCATGATCCACTGGTGGCTCAACAGTGTGTTGTTTAGCCTCCACTTGTTACAGGAATTTCTTTGGTGGCTTTAGGTGTTGAGTTATATTTTTTGCCTTGTCATCTGGGAGAATGCAAGGTATAACTTCAATATTTTAATGTTTCTTTACAAGTTTGGTTTGTGACCTAAAATGTGTTCTATTTCGGAAAATGTTCCATGTGCTGTTGGGAAGAACGTGTATGCTGATGCTGCTGGGTGGAATATTCGGTAGATTTCTGTTAAATCTAGTTGATCTATGCAATTGTTAAGGTCTGCAGTTTCTCTGTTGAGTTTTTCCCGAGTTGATCTATCTAGTGTGATAAAGTCCTGAACAATTAATGCCTTTGGATATATGTGAGATTTGAGAGAAAGTACGATTTTCTGAAACTAGACAATTCATCAAAAAGTAAGTCGTGAAATTTTAGAACCATGTACTTCTTACCTAAGCACACATTTAAGAATAAAGGCAATATTGACATGACAAAAACAAAATAAGTCCAGATATTTGTTGTTCAAGAGATGTGTAGGAGGAGAAATACAATTATCCTATACAAGCACCTGTCTTAATGGACACTGCAGCAAGTGGTAAGGTTTGTTAAAAGTTTTAATGTTTTAAATATATTTAATTTTGGGAATTTGCTTATATATGCCATAATTAGGACTGTTTGGCAGGTCATAAAACTTTTCTATAAAGTATTTAAGATTGACGGTAGTAGACATTCTACTAAGTATGTTCATTTTCAGAAACTTTACTAATGAGAAGTTGCAAAGTCTTTGTGTAAAGAAGTCAAGTGAAGAGTTAAGACTTTGTTAACTACACAGCTTATGTTAAAAATTTAGGGCTTCCTTACTTTATATTTTAGCGAGGAACAAATGATGATATAAGCCATATACAATTCATGAGATGAGTCATAAATAGTCATCTTAGTTGGTAACTTTAAAGACTACACATAGCCTATAAAACTCTTGTTGAACATCATAATCTTAGCCAGTTTTAAATATACAGGAATATGAGAAAATAGTAAAACCTAATATGTAGTACACCATCAAATACTGAAAACACTGGTAATTGTTTTGTTTTATATTTTATTAATCATTAATATTTAATAATTGGCTTTATTTATTTGTATTATTGTTTCCCTTGTTGTAATATAATACAACGTTATGTAAGTCGTACTTTGAGAAGGTTACTGGGATGGCAAAACCATTTTTATAGGTGCATGTGAATTTATAAAGAGGAAAATTAAGAACAAAATATTTATTAAAAAATCTTCAAGTAAAGTGTGAATCAGGAGTATTGATAAATGTCCAGACCTAAAATCTTAGCCCTAGGCTGAAGCAGCGGTATTACAGAGTTGAGGCCACAAATGTGAGAGACTGTGTTTTGTTTTGTTTTATATTTTGATTTTGTTGATCATTGCGGTTGAAATCCGGGGCCTGGGTGCTGTTCCTCAGCTCAAGGCTACTGCTATCACCTGAGCCACAGCACCACTTTCGTCTTTTTCTACTTATGTGGTGCTGAGGAATTAAACCAGGACCTCATGCATGCATGACAAGTAATCTACCACTGAGCGACCTTCCCAGCTCCTGAGAGACTGTTTTAAAAAATAATCTAAAAATTATTTGCTTTCTGCTTTGGGTTATATAATGAAATATATGAATATGAATATAGATCTATAGCTATATCTATCTATCTATCTATCATCTATCTATCTATCTATCTATCTATCTATCTATCTATCTATCTATCTATCTATCTATCTATCTATCTATCTATCTATAGTCTGATATGGTGCTTGAATTCTTGGCTTGGGAACTCTCCTTATGATCTTCAGCTCAAGGCGACCCCTCTACCGCTTGAGCCACAGAGCCACTTCCAGTTTTCTAGTGGTTTATTGTAGATGAGAATCTCATGGACTTTCCTGCCTGTGCTGGCTTTGAACCAAGGTCCTCAAATCTCAGCCTCCTGAGTAGCTAGAATTTCAGGCAGGAACCACAGCATCAGGCTCTTTTTATATTTTTGTGAATTGTCATACTTTGAAATTTATTTTAACTTCGGCCACTTAATCCTTTTCAAAGTCATGAAATATCTCTGAGAGTTTGCTTCTGTGAAGATTGTTTTTGCATTTATAATTTCTTCTTAGTCATTTTTATTTTTATCAAAATCACTTTATATTTTATGTTGATGTGTTATCATACATCAGATACCTTCAAATGTACATTTAGAGTCTAAAGATAGCAGTATGAATATTCTCATACAACTCTTGTTTATCTGTTATGCACTTTCATTATTATGATATTTCTCTGTCTTTTTTCTCTCTCATTCATTCTCTTTCTCTTTCTGGCTCCATGTCTTCTACTTAGAATTTCTGCTGGTCTACTATTATACTTCAGGATCCACTGATTTTGGGGGAACATGATAGGGACCATCAGTTATCCTTGCATTCTTCGAGAGTTGTAACAGTGACGTGATATTATTCTTTGCCATTCTAAATGGCAAGAATTCCCTTTCACTTTTACTACTATTATAAATTTTTTATATTTCATATAAAATATTATATATTTTATCTCATAGGAATCATTGGGACATATAAGATACTTTTAAACTGTGACCTAAATGTTCTTTTTCTTTTACAAACATCATTTTTCTTTTATTATCAGTAAGGAAATACATGTAATGAAAACAAATCTATCCTATGGAAAGTAGACCGAAGTTGTTCACAGGGATGAAGAACAAGCTAATGGGGGAAGTAAGTACAAAGGATGCCCATCATAGAGCACAGATCCTCAGAATAGTTTATCATGAACACTTTGTGAGAAGGACAAGGTGCTGGGAACTAGAGATTAAGTCACGGAACACTTCATATATATGCACTATATTTATATATGTATATTTGTATATGCCATTATATATGTACACATTTATGTTAGTATATACACAAATACACACATACATTTACACTTGCATACATGCACACCTGGAGAAAGACACATAGTCACAGCCAACACAAGTTTCACTACTTGCTGAATATGCCTTAGATTGAATGTTTGGAACAAAATATGTTCAAGATGTATTTGTCTCTAAGAGTTCTTTTACCACTCCTCTTATCTCTTAAAACTGGTTGGTTTTGACAGAACTGACTTGCAAAATTCAGTACAAGTGATAGCAAGTCATTCAGAAATCTCAGTAAGTAAAGGTCATATGCTGATTCCCTGCTTCGCATGGAATGCTTGCTCTTGTAGACACTCTCAACAACCAAAGCAGCAGGAGATTATCCTGGTATAGAATAAAGTTATAAGGCTTTAAATGGCATCCTTCCTTGACCTCTTTTCCAACAGCCATCTTCATTTCCTAAGCACATGAGTGAGTCCTCAGAAGACTGGAGCTCAGGTCAACATTTAACCAACCCATGTGAAAAGTCCTATGTTAGAAATGTTGACTGAGGTATTGCTGATTTCTTGACCAAGAAAATAAGAAAAAAGTAAGTATTTTAATGTATTAAAATTTGAGAATAATTTGTAACCTGTCAAGAAATATGTATAACACAATTAAAGCAACTGACAAAAATTATGTGTGTTTCATTTATGTGCTCTTGAACTTGGCGAGTGATTTTCGGTGTGTCCACACAAGTAGAATCAGATTAAATCAAACCAGTATTTCTTCATTTAAATACATGGAAAGGATACAGATTGATCCATTGTAACAATGATATCGACAAGACACACTATCAGAGGGAGGGTGGAGGAGGGGTTGGGGAGGTGTAAATGGCAAGGATGGGAGGGGGAAAAACAAAAGAGGGCTTAAAACATTCAGTAAGAAATGTACTCATTACATGAGTTATGTAACTGTGACCCCTCTGTACAGTATCTTTACAATAAAAATATATATTAAAAAGATACAAGGAAAATTTCTGTACTTATAGGAAGTTGTATTTGTCACTCAATATCAGTAAGGTATTGGTTTTAGGACCACAGGCATAATAAAACTTTGGATACTCAAATTCTCTACATAAACACAGTATATTATTTACATTAGAATCAGCCGACAACTTTAACTGGTTTTCCTACAAATTTATAGAATAGTGTACCTATGGAAAGATATATAAATATTGCATTTTCATATTGGATTACATATCCTTTCAAGTGTTGTCTAAAATTAACCTACACTAAAATCATTGTCATTGATATCCTTCTCAAGATTGCAAATGTTTGGACTTGCAGGTGACCTTTCACAAAGCTCATACCTCAAACATAACTTTTTAGTTTGTTCATGAAATCATAGGAACATAAACATATGGCATAAAATGTTAATTACCTTTATCTGCTGTCATTAATGTAGTATAACTAATACAATTAAGTATATATCGTGATGGAAAGAAGATTCTACCTTGTAAATACATGATTGCAGGCATGTACACACACACACACACAAACGCACATGCACACACACACACACACTCACATATATTTACCACTCCAACTCGAGTTAGTTTCCTGATATTGGTTCTTAGACAATGATCTAATAATCAAACTTTCTTGCCTAGACATAAAATACATTTATAGTTCCAAATATACAAAAACACCTGATCATTAAAAAAAGGAGAATATTTAAGAGAACCACCCAGCTCCTGAGCTATCTATTCCCTGATTTCATTCATTCATGATGATGCATTTTTCATATAATATTTAAAAATATTTTTGTTTCTCTGATTAGCAAACAAAAATATGCTGTCATAAAATACAAAATGTAGGTAAAATTACTTGTTTTTAATATACCTTATCAAAGACTTCTGTTTCCTTCTTGTAGAGTGTTTCTGACATATGCCCTAATGTCTAATATTAAGTTACAAAGGACATGCCATATTCTTAATTAATTTTTCCTAAAGGTTATGCTATGGAGTTGATTCTTATTTGTTTTCTTATGCTAAATTAAATTTTGTTTTTATGTTACTTCCAAGCCATTTGAAATATCAAAAAGAACGGGAAATTCACATACTCAATGCTATAAATTTTCCTCTGTGTATTACCTGTGCTGTTGTGTCAAAGAGGAGGTAGAATTTTGTGTGTTAACTTGCACTGAATTCCATAAACGCTGGAACTTCCCTCCATATTTCTTCAGTGACTCATTGATGATTTAGCAATGTGTTATTCAGTCTCTGTGAGTTTCGCAATTTTCTGTGATGCCTTTTGATGTTGAGATCTAATTTGGTCCCATCGTGGTCTGACAGGATACAAGGAATAACTTCATTTTTATTTTTGAATTTCACATATTTTCCTTGTGATCTACGATATGATCTATTTTGGACAACATTCCATGGGCTGCTGAGAGAAATATATATTGTGAAACTGCTAGGTAAAATATTCTGTAGATATCTGTTAGGTATAGCTTGTCAATGCAGTTATTTAGTTCTGAAGTTTTTTGCTAAGTTTTGACCTGGATATCCTGTCCAGAGGTAAGAATGATGTGTTCAAGCAATCAACAATGTGTTTGGATATATGCATGTTTTTATGTCAATTCGCATTTGTTTGATGAATTTGGGATCTCTAGGATTCAGGGCACTGATGTTTAGAATTGTTATATCCCCAGATGGATAGTTCTCTTTATCAATATTTAATGTCCTTCTTTGTCTCTTTTTACTTTCATACCACTTGAATTTAAAACCTATTTTATCCAATATTAGTATGGCTACTGTGGCCTGTTTACGAAGTCCATTTTTAATTTGTAATGGTGATGTACAGAATTGTTACAATTACATGTCAGATAATGAGCACATTTCTTTTTGAACAGTGGCACGTCTTCCCTAATGTTCTCCCAGTTTTTCCCTTCCAACCTCCCTCCCCCACAAGTTGTATAGTTCATTTTCAATGTAGTGTCTATTGAGTTGCACTGCTGCATTTGTTGACTCTTTGTCCCACTATGTCTGTGTTCCCTATTGCCCTTTCCAAACTGACATATAAGACCTAAGGTGTAGAAATAGAAAACAGCAACAGAAGGCAGAAGGGTAAAAGCAAAATAATAAATAAAACCTTACATATCCATTTCTGGAGATCATTTGGATGAACATTATTTTATATGATAATATTCATATAGCTATTGATCCTTTGTGATCCTCTCCAAAGGGCATCCTCCTTAGATCTTAGTGTGTAAATGTTTAGAATCCTATATAATTTATCATGTCCAAGTGTAATGGTTTCTCCTTTACCGTCCAAGTGTGTTTACTTGTAGAATTAGAGGCACATTCTAATACAACAAATGAGGGAAATCAGGCAACCTATATTTCTCTGAGTCTGTTTTTCTTCACTTAATTAAGTTTGTTCCAAGTCTTTCCATTTCCTTATAAATGGTGTAATATCATTCTTTCTGGATCCACAGAATTTCATCAAACAGAAAATTTTCTTCATGGCAAAGGAAAAAGTTAGGTAAATATATAGAAGAGAACAGAATAGAAGAAGATTATAACTACCTAATCATCAGATAAGGGTTTTCATACATATCCCATATTTAAAGATAAAAAATTAAACCCAACGAAAATAAACCTTAAAATAAACAAGAACCCCGTAAATATATGGGATAAACACTTAAAGAGAAACTTCTCAGAAGAAAACAGACAAATAGACATATCTCTCTCCATAAAAGAAATGCAAATCCAAACAACACTGAGATTCATCTCACCCCTGTTACAATGTCCTTTGAAAAAATGAACAATCACAGATACTGATAGAGATGTCGACCAAAGGAAACTCTATTAAACTGTTGGTAGGAATGTAATATTCTTCATGCAGTTTGGAAAACACCATGGAAGTTGCTCACTAAACTGAATAGAGAGCTACTTATGACCCAGCAATTCCATTTACAGGCATTTATCCAATAGAGCAGAAATAAAGCCACACTGAAGCTGCCAGCATAATCATGTTCATTGTTGCATTATTTTCTGTAGCCAAAATATGGAATCAACTCAGATGCCTCTCATTGTAAAAAGGGATCAAGAATTTATACATATAGATAGATAGATAGATAGATAGATTGATAGATATAGATAGATAGATGATAGATAGATAGATAGATAGATAGATTGATAGATAGATAGATAGATAGATAGTTAGATAGATAGATATGTGTAAATTTATATATATTTTATTTTATTGAATCCTGCTTACAAGTGTGTATGTATGTTTATATACATATATATACATACAAACATACAGCTATACATACATAATGTACTTCTGTTCATCCATCAGAAAGAATAATTTTTCCCCATTCTTAACGAAAGTGAAAGACAAAATACTGATGTTAAGTGAAATAAACTAGACCAAGAGAAACTTAGGTTACATGATTTTCCTCATTTGTGGTACACAGAAAGTGCCTATAAATGTAAAAGTAAACATACTAGATGGTATGCAAGGATGTACAAATAAATTATCTGAAGTGTCAGAGTCCATGGAGAGTGAAAATACAATAATTCTCTTAAAAGACTAAGTCAAAGCCCAACAAATTAAATACCAGTAAATGTTTACAGGAGAGGACAGTGGAGGAAAAGTGAGAGGGGTAGGAAATTGAAGGGAAAAAGGATAGAATACAGGCAAGAATCCCTTGTATAGTTCCCAGAATTGAAATACACAAAGGAAAGGGTAGTGAGAAATGGGGTGAAGATTTTGAAGTGGTAACACAATTCTAAGTGCACTGTACACATAAACTGCTTTGTTAAATGGCAAGTAATTCCATATAAATATTATCAAGGGATACTTAATCAGGGGTAAAAGCAAACATTTGTGGAATGACATTCTCTTTAATAAGTGGTGATAAGGTAGACCATATGGGGGGGAATTAAAAAGTGAACATTGACTTAAACATAATTTATTCAAATGTTATCTTCAAGCAGGATTAAAATGTGGCATATAAAACAAAAAGAGTGATGTAAATGTAAAGCAAAGAAAGTTGTCTTGACAATTTTGGAGATGAAGCACTCTTAAATTTGGCATTAAAATTACAGGAAAGGAAAACTTGATATAGCAGAACTCAATACCAGTATAAAATAATTTTGTCTGTGAAAACTCATATGCAAGTACTGAATAGAAGTTGGAAGTTGGGGGCTCATGTATCTCATCCTAGCTATTTGGGAGTCTGTGATTTGTGTATTGCTGTTTGAATGCAGCCCACAAAATAAACTCCCTGAGAATCTTACATCTGATAAACAGCAAAAAAGCTAGAAGTGGGGCATGACTCAAATGGTAAATTGTTAACAAATTGAAAGAAATCTCAGGGACCATGAGTTCACACCCCAGGAGCATACATTCATATACAAAATTAATAGTGATGATGATGATGATGATGATGGTGATGATGATGATGATGATTATGATGAAGGGTACCCAGTGTCAAGGACAAAATATTTGCAAATCCTGTACCTAAAGAATGCCTCAAATCTAGACTCTGTATAGAACTCTCAAAACTTAATGTTAAAAAGAACACCAAGGGCTGGGAAGGTGGTTCAGTGGTAGAGTGCTTGCCTTGCAAGCCAGAGGCCCTGGGTTCGATTCCTTAGCACCACATAAGCAAAAAGAAAAAATCGGATGTGGCGCTGTGGCTCAAGTGGTAGAGCGCTAGCCTTGAGCTGAAGAGCTGAGGGACAGCACCCAGACCCAGAGTTCAGGGCCCATGACTGGATCCCCCCCCCCAAAAAAAAAAAAACGAACACCAAGTATAAACCAACAAAATACATGTTGTGAAAAATAAACACAAAAGAAGAATCATCAGTCATCAAATAAATGCACATTAAAACTAAAATGACATCATAAGACATGTATGAATATTACTTCACATAATACAATAATGACCATACTAAACGCTATCAAGAAACTGGATCCTGGCAGGAATGTCAAATGGGAAAGACACTCCTGAAAATGTTTGACAGGTTCCTAGAATGAAGAATATGCAAATACCCACAGTATAGCCCAGGGATTGAGCTCTTCAGGCTTTGTCTCATAGAAATAAAATGTAACATTCACCCAAAGGCCAAAACACAGAGGATTATAGCAGCATTATGTACTCTAGTCGAAGAAATGGAAATCAATTCAAGCTTTCTTCAAGTGAATGGGAAATGAATTGTACAACATTCTCTAATAACAGAAACAAAAGGCAACTCGAGAGAATACAACATAATATTAAAGCATAAAATAACTGGGAATAATCTACCACAGATTTGAATTCAATATTAAAAGCTTAGTTACTACATGATCAAGAAGTCGGAAAGAAAAAAAATATGTTGTTTGCCAAGATGAAAGAGGTTTGGGATGGGAGAACGAGAAGTAGTGGGGTTAATAATAAAAAGGGAAGCATGAGACAGACTTATTTTTGGTAAAGAAACGTATCTGTAAATATGGTATATTCATATAGAGTTGATTAAAATTATATTGGACTTAATATGTTTAGAAAATAATTAAAATAACTGAAGTATTCATAAGGTACTTGTGAAATATTAGTGTCCCACTTGTGATATCATACTAGAAATATCAAAATAAATTGGAAAAGTATTCAAAAGATTTCTCTGTGTTCTTATAAGATCATAAATATCCATACTAACCTTAATAAAACTTAATGAAATATAGAAAACAGAAGTTACATTGAAAAATGGGGACCAAGCTTGAAATATACCTTGATAATTGTAAGGCAGAGATTTAGAAGTCTGATATCAGAGCCAGTTCTGACAAAAGAAAATTCATGAGAAACTACAAAAACAAAGAAAGCTAGATATAGGGTAATTTCCCTGTTATCTCACATTTGTGGAAGCCATAGGAAAGAGATCTTTGCTTAAGGGAGGCTTGGCCTGAAAAATAATATAAAGTGATTAAAGCCTTAGCAATGTCAAGCACCAGTAGTGCCAAAGGAAAAAAAAAGAGAAGAAAACAGAAAAGGAAAGGAAAGGATAAAAAAGGCAACTATTTCCTCTTCATTCTTGTAGTTTCATGTCATTGGGTACAAGAATTGAGAGTATTTTGTTTAATGTTTTTAGATTCAGGCCTCTCTCATATGAAAGTATTTATTTCAAGTAATTATTTCTACTGTTTATTAGCTTATTATTAGGCCTTTATGGAGATTGAACTACAACTGAGCTGTACCTGCAGGTCTCTTGTATAGTTTTGGAAATTGTTTATTAATTCTTCAATAGTTAGCTATTCTACTTTTCATCTTATCTTTTCTCTCCTACCTTTACCCCTATGTATTTTTTTTATGTGCTGAAATTTTTCCTCAATTTTATCTTCTAAACTTAGAATTTTGGTTTTAAGTTTACAGAGAAGTCGGTTATTTTTATGACATCTTTTAAAATTATATAGCAATATATGTATTTCACATGTATGATTGATTCTTAGAGTTCATTTCAATAAGAAACATTTATATGGTCATATACACATAACTACTGAGCCATTGTGATCCTCTACTAAGAATAGCTTCCCTTGTTCTTGCCATGTGAATGCTTAGAGTGCTCTTAGTTAAGCATGTCCAATTGTAATTATTTGTCTTTTACTATCTATTGGATTAACTTGTAGATATATGGACATGTCTAGTTATTACAAATGAGGGAAACCATGCAGCATATATTGAATTGGATCTGGCTTATTTCACTTAATATCATTTTTTTCCAGACTTTCCATTTCTTCAAGAATGGGGTAATGTCATTCTTTCCAATGAAAGCACAGAATACCAACAATACAACAGACCCAGAAACTGACATATAATCTTTGATAAGGAAGCAGAATAAAGGATGGAAGAAAAACAGCCTCTTCAAAAAAGAGTTTGGGTAGAATTGTCTGTAGACAGAAAACTGAAGTTAGATCGTGATATATCCACCTGCAACAGAATCGATTCCAAATGGATCAAAGACCTCAATGTAAGTTCAGATACTTTGAGATTGTTGCAGGAAGAGTTAGGGGAAACAGGAGGGCTCCTGGGCACTGGCCAAAAATTTCAATGTAATTGTGGATAAATGGGATTACATCAAACCACATCAATCATTTGTCAGACACAAAAGAAATGAAGAAAAAAGAGATAGTGTAGCACAGATTTATTAAGAAGGAAAGCTATAGATGAAAGCCTCACCCAATGCTAAATCCTTACTCCCTTTTCTATCTAGGTTATTTATAGTGGGTTGACATGAATACAAGAGTTTTCTGGTGGGGATTCGAACGAAAACAACTAATGCTAAGACAGAGGTAGCATGTGAAATGAGTTGTAACTGGAGTAAGGAGGAATTAAGCAGGGGGATCTAGTTCAAAGCCTTGGCTTGGTACCAGCTAAGTAAGGTATATCTGCACCAGGGAAGGGGAATAAAACAGGAATGGCTAGAAACAAAAGCACTGGTCTGAAGCCTCAAATTAAGGACCCCAGCCTGTGTGGAATGATCTCTAACATGAGGTAATATTTAAATTAACAAGCATGATTTTAGATGATTGCAGAGTGGGATGGTGCATAGTCACAGGAATGTCTGCTTTGTCAGGTAATCCAATCTGCCCTTTCACATGTTACCCAATAGCCAGGTTTCAACGCAAATGACTACAATGAGATTGTACAAATGAGACTGCGACTTTTCCCTCTCATGAATCAAAATTCTGTCAAATGATTTCTGTTTTAAATTTGTTTATACATTTCTCATGATCTTTCCTACTATTTTGTCTTCATTATTGATGTCCATAGTACGTTTTTGTTGTCATCTTGTGTGTATATGCCATTTTTAGGGCTTGAGCTCAATGTTTAATGGGCTCCCTTGTATTTTTTGCTCTTAGCTGATGACACTCTATTCCTTGAGCCACATCCTCATCTTCTCCTTCTTGCTGGATAATTGGAGATAAGTTTTCACATTTTTGACTGTTTGGACTGACATTGAACCAAAATCTTCAGGTTTTAGCCTCCCGAGTTTCTAGGATTCTACATATAAACGGCTAACACCAACATTTGCTTTACTGTTATCTTAAGTATGTGTTAGAAGAATGTTGAAGTATATTTGTGGTAAGTGTGAAATTTTCAAATACAAGTTTAAATTATCTTGATATTATGTAACTGTTATCAATTTTAACAGCTAAATCAATTAATTTTACACATTCCCACAGAAATATAATTGAAAACGAAAGGCATAATTATTTTCTTAATACAAGTAATGGAACCATGAATTTTTTAACGTTACAATTCATGTTTTATATAATTTTGATTAGCAGACATCCATGAATAAAAGTAAATATGTTAATTGTAAACCACAAGAAGCAAAGTGATTTTAGTTAAGAACAGATATTTCATCAGAGTCAGAAACTATGTTTTTGAGAATTCTCACTAAAAATAGAAGTTACATGCAGAAATTAATGGATATGATGTAGATTGAACATTACACAACATATGAATGAATATGTAAATATGTAAAATATAAAATGTAAATATGTTAAAACATAATTATGTAGCCAGGTGCCTGTGGCTCATGCTTTTAACCCTAAATACTAAGGAGTCTGAGAGCTGAAATCATGGTTCAAAACCAGCCTAGGCAGGAAAGTCTGTGAGATTCTTATCTCCAATTAGCCACCAGAAATCTGGCAGTGGCCCAAGTGGTAGAGTAGTAGTCTTGATCTGAAGAGCTGAGGGACAGTGTCCAGGCACAGATTTCAAGCCCCATGACTGAAAATAAACAGTTAGAAATAAACTATGCTTTAAAGTGCTAGCCAAGGCAAATGGTTTATTAGATATTTAGAGTCATGTTCAGACTTTGTGGTGGAAGCCAGAAAGAGAAAAAAAATCACGTTTTTATTCTTCCTTGAGCCACTCTAATTTACTTAATCTATTTCTGGAAGAATGAAATTCTTGATGTGAAGCCTTTTGCTTGATATCCACAATGTGTCATTCTTCCTTTATTAATAGGAGAATTTGGAGAAAGGATGAGAATTCACACTAGGAAAAGGAGAAGAGGAAAAGAGAAGGAGAATTCTAGATATTTTGTTCTTCCTCATCTCAATCACAAGGTCTGGATAATGATTGTGGATATTAGATACATGCTCTAGAGTGATTAAAAACATAATGGAATTCTATGCCTCCAGCAGAAAGAATGACATTGCCCCAATTGTTAGGAAATGGAAAGACTTGGAAAAAATTATATTAAGTGAAATAAGCCAGGCCCAAAGAAACATAGGTCCCATGGTTTCCCTTATTTACAATATCTACTATATGTCTGAGTCAAGCAGAAAAGTTCAGATAAGGTGATGTTAGGAAAATGAACCCTAAGATATGTATTCAAATGTTTTTTTTCTTCCATGCATTTGTTTCTAACGCATTTATAAGATTATTTCTTTGTTGTTTTGTATGTCCCCCACCCACAGTATAACCCCTGCTTTCACTGTATTTGATGTCGGTATAGTTTGTGGAGGTGAAGGGGAAAAACAAGTCGTTTAAATAAGGATACAGGTGGACCCATTGCAACAATGAGAAGTACAAGTTGTCATGTCGAAAACGAGCTTTACAACTTTGGTGGGGAGGAGGATAGGGTGAGTGGGGGAGGCTGGGAATGGATGGGAAGGGGAAACAAAGGAGGAGGCTGCAATGTTTGATAAGAAATGTACTCATTATGTTGCCCATGTAATTGTAACCCCTCTGTACAGTATTTTCACAATAAAAAAAAAATAAAAATTAAAAAAAGAAAATGATAACCCCACAAGTGATCACACGAAGAATGCTTATTTATAAAATATGTAATAGCATCAAACAGGAAATGCTATCTATTTGTTTAGTTCTTGCTTAGTATTTGTTAAATTCTGATGTGCTATCGTAAACTATCATAAAGGGATATAAGAATGGTAAGCAACTAACTTATTATTTTTTGGGGTGGGGGGTCCGGTTGTGAGGCCTGAACTCTGGGCCTGAGCACTCTCCCTCAGCTCTTCAGCTCAAGGCTAGCCTTCTACCACTTGAGCCACAGCACCACTTCTGGCTTTTTCTTTTTTTTTGCTTATGTGGTGCTGAGGAATCGAACCCAGGGCCTCATGCCTGCAAGGCAAGCACTCTACCGCTGAGCCACCTTCCCAGCCCTGCAACTAACTTCTTAATATCAAATTCTAATATTAGCTTAGTGCTACCTGTTATATATATGTGGCTGTATTTGAGTTTTGCCTCAATTTTACATGCTATATTCTTCCAGCATATAAGTAGAAGGAAGACTCTCTTTGGAAATATGCTATTTTTATAGCTAATTGAACACAAGTCAGCTGTTTGACACAGAAATGAGATAGAAATCTTCCCCTAGAAATTCCCTTTCACCATTTATGGTTTATTTTTGTAACCTGAAGTAAGTCACATGACTCATCTTGACACTGCAGAGTTGAGAGATAAATCTCACCTACTGGAAGCTGAAGGAGGACATAAAGTAACATGCAAAGATATGCAACACTTGAAATAAGGAGGGAAAAAATGAACCTATAATATAATCAATCATACTTGCCATAATATGTCACTTCCAGAAGGAAGATATTATTTACCTTTGTTTCTAAAAGTACTGAGATCTTCAAATCCTGCCTTTTATTCTTGGATATTACAGGAATTAGAGAACATTTGCATACTGAGACAGCAAAAAACTCTAAGAAAGCTGGAGTTAGCATTTTAATACTACATTTTGTTCTGCCTGGAAAGGAAATCATTTTATAGACAACAATTTATATTTTCTTACCTATTATCTTTTTTTTCCAGAACTGGTTTTTGTTAATATATGTGACTATCTACTAGAATAAATGTCTTCATTTATCTGCATCTTGTGCAGAGAGCATAGTCAATTAGATGTAAATGGGAGTTCATCAGTAGCACTTTTTAAAAATGCAAAAAAATGTGGATAGGGAACCAAAATACATATTTTTCCACCATCACCTTCCACATCTCCTTCTTCCTTCCCAGGACACACCCAATCTATAAAAAGGCTACGATATTTGACTCTTGACTTTGAAAGTGGAAGTAGAATGCAATGGATGTTGGAGATGATGTTAATAGTGTTTTCTATAGTAATGTCACATACAACAGCCCTATGAGTCCTGCAGCTTGTAACACTATATTTCCTTAGTTATGTGATAGGAATCTCAGCCTTACTGGACTTAGTATTGTTTTCCACTTCCTTTTCTACCACCTGCTCTGGATTATAATATATAGTAAAAAAATGAAAAAGTAATGCCATCTTAAAAATTCCCATTGTAACTTTAGAAATTTGGCACAGGGCAGGGGGAAGAGGATTGGGGGGAAATTCGTGGGCAGGGATGGGAAAGGGAAGCAAAACATGAGGCAGCAATCCTTGAGACGAAATGTACTCATTACCTTGCTCATGAAATTGTAACCCCTCTGTACAATATTTTCATAATAAAAATAAACTTATGAATATAAAAAAGAGAGTCATTCAGAGGGTAAAAAACAGTTTTGACAGAAGAGAAGGAATAAATCCAGATGGAAGGAATAAATAATAATAATAACTAACGCATACCAGAAACTCTTCTAGGGAACCTATTTTGGTTATTGAAAAACTTGTTATCAACTAGGCTTATTCCTCATTGCCTTTAGAATTCTAAATCTCTTAGGCTAGTTCTCTGTGTGATAAATGATATATCCTTTTATGCTGTTCTTTCATACCTGATCTACTTTGTTTTCTAAAAATCTCAGTTTTTCTCTATTTCTATATGAACAATATCTGATACTATATTCACATAAACAGACAGTGGAGGATGGTAATGTAAGAGTCTCATAGCTCATGAGTCATTAATGAAACAACATGGAAAAGGAGGACTTATTACTACCTCAATTTTTCTAAAAAGTTGCAATGTGATCCATTGCTTCAAATTTCCATTCTTTGTCTTCATAGTGTCATTAAGTGCACTAAATGGACATATGAGCCAGACACTAGTGGCTCACGCCCATAATACTAGCTACTCAGGAATTTGAGACCATAAGATTGTGGTTCAATGTCAGCCTGGTCAGGAAAGCCCATGAGACACTTATCTTCAATTAACCACCAGAAACCAGGAAGTGGTGCTGAAGCTAAAGTGGTAGAGTATTCAATTTGAGCTTAATAGCTTAGGGACAATGCCCAGGATGAACGATCAAGTCCCATAACCAACTAAAATGTGTAAATATGACTTTGAATTTCCCCAAAAGGAACAACAAGGTCAACAGCAATCTTCCCAGGCAGAAAAAAATATAATTCTAAAATGATTCAGTGCACCTACTTTTGCTGAGTTATTTAAGATATGCCTTTTTTACTGGACGTATTGCCTTCTTTAAAAATTGTCAAATATTAGCTTTATAATAAACTTCATCTAATATTTCTTGTTTCAAAAAAGAAGTCTATAGAGTTCGTGTCAGTTGGCTTTCTTACAATCTTAGTTCAAAGCCAACCCAGGAAGGAGAGTCTGTCAAACTCTTATCTGTAATTAAACACCAAAAAAGCCAGAAGTGGATTTTTGTCTCAAGCAGTGGAGTACTAGCATTGGGGCAGGTGGGCAGGAAAGACAACTGTCCAGGGACAGGGTCCAGCCTCTGAGTTCAAGCTCCACAACCAGCGCAAACTAAACAAACAAACAAGCAAACAAAAAAACCCCACATATTTCTTTGGGACCTTCCTTAAAGCACTGGTTTGAAAAGAGGATCATTTTGCTGATAATACTTACTGGATCCTGTTTTTTGGAATCCTTATTACTATAGAGAACTCAGGAACATACTAAAGGAATGGACAACTGACTTCTGCACCAAGAGAATCATCTCAGGAGGGAAATATGCATGCACAAGACACTTTAAAACCACCATTTCTTTCTTTCTTTGCAGTAGAACACTTTTTTTGTTTGAGTGTTTTGTTTTTCACCTTTTTCTTTTTTGTTATTGTGAAAATACCCTACAGAGGGGTTACAATTACATGGCCAAGATAATGGGTACATTTCTTATCAAGCATTGTTGCCTCCTCCTTTGTTTCCCCTTTCCATCTCTTCCCCATTCCTCCCCATCCCCACTGCCACCCCCCCTGAGAAAGTTGTAAAGTTTGTTTTCAACATAAATTCTTGTACATCTCATTGTTATTTCCATTTCTCCTATGCTGGCCTTCAAATGGCATATTGTTTTCTTTAGTAATACTTTCAACTAGAAATTTGCAGAAAGGTTTTATATGAGTAAAGAGCAACAACACCCCAACAAGTCAGGGATAGAGTTTCCTTCAAGCCTATTCTTTTCTTGTACAGTAAAAGGGACAGCACAAATTAATTGGAACTTTGTCATTTTTCTATGTTCAATTCCTCTCTTGGATTCAGTTTCCACTTGCAGTATCAGTTCCTTCCACTTACTTCCAGTAACAATCTATAGTGCTTTTCCAGGTAAAATGAATGTTTTCTGGCCTCATTGAAATAGCTCAAGTATATTTTTGGACATGAGGTAACACATGTTTCAGAGAAGAATTCGTAACGAGAAATATGATATTTAAATGGCTTATAAAACATTATCTAAGTACATATGGTCATATAAGATGATAAGTGAAATGGACCCCAATATAGGGACAAAACTTGTTTTCTTCTTTCTTGCTATTGTTTTTAATGTATCTAACATGTACTATGTGATTTTTTTTGTTTCTCTTCTATTTTCTTCCTACTCGGTATAACCCCTGTTTTCACTGTATTTGATGTCAGTGACCTGTATCTTGCATATACATTTTTCTAATGTGGAGAGGGGAAGGTAAATAACTAAATGCTGAAACATGGATACAGTATGACCCATTGTCAAAATGAGATGAACAAGACACTATGTAGAAAATTTACAACTTGGGGAAGGGAGGGGGGAGTTGGGACGGTGAGAAGAAAAGGGATGGCAGGGGAAAAACAAAAGAGGAGGTAACAATGCTAGATAGATAATGTAATCATTAACTTACTTATGTAACTCTAACCCCTCTGTACACTATTTTTTTAAAGCGTGAAAAACCGTTTCCTGGAGCACATTATGTTCAAATTTCATAAATGCTCTGTAAATTAAAACCAATTTTAAATGGGAAGAAGGTTCTCAGAAATATATTTTGTGGGTGAGTGTGTGTGTTGTGCATTATTTCCCAAGGGTACATAAGTTAACAGTAGGAAAAACAATAGGAATAATAGGAGAGAGAGAAGCTCTGTGTTCAAGTATAATGGTTCAATACACTATAGAGACTTTGCATATAAGACAACTTTGAAACAATAATGCCAAGACCAGTATGTTGATTAATGGGAATGGTACATTACTACTAAGTGGAACATGGAGGATGAGACTACTCTCTTTCATCTACCAGCTCTAAATCAGGGTAGCTAATCATGCAAATTTGTACAAAGTAGAATGGAAGAATAATTCTGGTTCCAACGAATGTTGGATATAAGAGCATGGACTTTACTGGAAATAATATCAGGTTGAGAGAGCAGGAATTATACTAGCAATGAACTGGTTGCTAAGATCACATTTCTTTTTCTTTCCTTTTCCTATTTTTTTTTGATGGTTGTGGGGCTTGAACTCTGGGCCTGGGCAATGTTCCTCCACTGTTCAGCTCAAGGCTAGCTCTCTATCACTTGAGCCACAGCGCCAATTCCAGTTTTCTGGTGGTTAATTGGAGATAAGCCTCGGAAACTTTGAATTGCAATCCTCAGATCTCAGCCTCCTGAGTAGCTAGGATTAGGCCTGAGTCACTGGCACCAGGCTTAAGATCTCATTTCTAACAATGTACATTCAGGATATGTAATGTATATGTTCATCTAACTTTATATGAATTCTTTTGTTAAAAATCTGTGCTACAGATTAGACTTTGCACTTACAAAAATGTTTCTAGTTTAAAAGTTGATACTCCTGTAAAAATAAAACCTAAGAATTTAAAGAAGTCTGGGAAGTTCAGTTTCCATCCAGTCTGGGCAGAACAGTCTTTGAGACACTACCTATCATTAACCAGCCAAAAGCTGCATTGGAAGAATTACTCAAGTGATGGAGTAGTAATTATGAGCAAAATTGCTGAATAAGATCTTGAGGTTTTTGCATACATACATACAAACATGCACATACAAGCAGAAGCACTTATATGTGCAAACACATATATGCAACAACTCTCAGAATGTATAGAAATGTTAGAAAATAATAGAAAATATGTCCTGAGGAATACTATAACATGTGATAATTTTTAATATTAGAAAGTCGTCAAGTAGGAGGCAACAATGCTTGATAAGAAATGTACTCATTACCTTGCCCATGTAATTGTAACCCCTCTGTATGGTAGTTTCACAGTATCAAAAACTAAACATAAAACAGTCCTGAAGTAAACTTTCCCCAAAAAAGGTTGAGAATATTACATAGATAGGTCGCAGAGATAGTAAGAAAGTCAAGTTATCATAAGGGATCAGATCCATCCATGGAGGAAAGAATCAGAGACCATTGCACGTGCATCTGATAATATTCATATCCTGTGTTAAATGTTAGAACATGATTTTTAAATTGTACATAAACATTCTGAGCGGTCAGTCTAGTGGATAAGATCATCAGAGAAATTCAGAATTGCTAGTCTGTTTCTAGATTAAATAAACCATCTAACTATAGCAGGACAATGTGATACAAGTATGGAATTCTAGCACTCAGACTAAGACAGGAGGCTAGAGAGTGGAATTACAAAGTGATACCTTCCCTGGACCAGGTAGTATAATTTCATGTCAATAAAACAAACCAAAGAAGAACATAATACAGAGTTGGGAAGTTTGTCATTATGATTTGAGAAGTCAAGTTTCCTATTGAAATGTAACTCACATATAATCCTCAGTTGTGTTTTAAATACTCTCTTCATTACAGAATATTCCTAGATGAGATGCAAAATGGTTCATGATTTCCAACCAAAAATTTGAAAAAGTAAGTATCATTCGGTTGGATTCCAAAGAAATGATGAAGGATTACAAAATGTTAAGCATGGAGAAATAGAGAACTTCCTCTAATGTAGGAATTTGCAGACATGGCTAAATTGGAATTTAGATTTAAAATAAATATTTTTGTTTGTAATTTCATATTCTATTGGATATTACAAAATTGTTTTCAAGTAAAAGATTTTATTTGCAAATTCAGAAATAATTCTGGCATTCTATTTGCCTAGAATATTCTTTCAAGTGAGATATAATTAGAACTGAGTTAATAGATAATTCCAACAGTTCATATAGAGTATGATAATGTGATAATCTAGACAGCGTTGCCAACAAATGGATGATACTAATTTATAAATTTAGAAAAAGAGCAATTTTTTGAGACTTTAGTATAACATGGTATGAAGAGTGTAATTGTGTGACATCTTTTTTTTCCTAACTACACTTAACACGAAGAAATTTCCTTAATTACGTACCTTTGTATACAATGATAAAAAATGCTAGGTTTGGGATTTGTTTTGTTGTTGTTGTTGTTTGGTTTGTCATAGGGCTTATCCTCTGGGCCTGGGCACTATCCCTGAGCTTGTTTTTGCTCAAGGCTACTGCTCTACCACTTGAGCCTCAGTGCCACTTGTGTCTGGCTTTTCCTGGGCAGTTTATTGGAAATAAGAATCTAAGGTACCTTCCTGCCTCGGTGGGCTTTGAACCATAATCTTCAGATCTTAGCCTCCTGAATATCTATGATAGATTAAAAATATATCTAAGTATATATAATATTTGCAAGTGTTCTGATTTCAAGAATACCACTGGGGAGAAAATGATGCAGGAAAGTTTAGTGTAGCGTTCTTTCCACCAAAGGAACAGTGCCCCATTAGCAGAAGTGTAGTACTTTTTCACAATAGTGATAAGCTAGTCATGATGTGAATTTAGGGGTTTTAAGGTGTACCTTACATGTTGGAACCTGTTAGGATAGTTTGACTTTACTGCATAAAAACTTGGGATTGATTATCATAGAAATAATACCTTACTTTGATGAATGAATGTGTGCTCTTGAGGAATTAATTATTATACATACTTCATAGTTTTATCTTCTACCAGAATGTGGCTATTTTTTTCTGTTCTCTTTTAAATATGCAATGCCCCATTGGAAACTGCATCTATTGCAGAATTAAATAAAATGCAAATAGGTACTGTTTTGAATGTCTCTGATATGGCATGTTCAGTTTTTGAAAATGAATAGTTAGTAGTCATAGGAATTTTGAAGAACACGTATATTCTATCCTCTTACAATTATTCAGTTTTAAAAGTTAGGAGTTTCCATAGAATTGAACTGTTTTCTGTTCCGTGTGACACAGTATTAAAATAATGTTTTTTTTTCAAAATTATGGCAAATATATTGTGAAAATATTGTATAGTTAGATAACATTCAAGTTGATGACCCTCTGATAAAGGGGTAATTAATTCAAATTAGAAGCCATATATTGTTCATTTTCTAAAAAAGTTAATACACATAGAATAACATTTCCAATAGCATTACAGTGAAATTATTTGTAGCTTATTTTTTTATTTAATTTTATTGTCAAGGTGATATATAGATGGGGTTGCAGTACTTGTAAGTTAGTGAATACATAACATGTCAAACATTTTGCCCTCTCCCTCATTTCTCTCACACTTTTCCCTCACCTCATACCCCTCAGAAGTTGTAATGTAAATTTCCAATATGTTGTCTTGTGAGTATTTCTATTGTATTGGTTTGTCCTTTGTCCTTTGTCTCTCCATTTTGTTGTTCCTCTTCCCTTGCCAAATTAAGATAAATGTATATACAATACACAGGATACTGAAATCAAATACAGCAGAGGATAAGCCATAGGGGAAAACATAAAACAAAAAAGAAATCACATAGTACATTAAAAAGAACAACCACAAAGGAAAAACTCTGTTTCCATATCTAGGAGCTCATTTTGCTCAGCATCGTCTTATATGGTTATATATACATAGCTATTGATACGTTCTGCTCATCTGCTAGGACTATCCTAGACATTTCCTAGTTATTACAAATGACGGAAATCATGGAATCTGTTTCTTTGTTTCTTGTTTATTTTACTTAGTAGGATTTTTGCAAGTCTTTCGATTTCCTTATGAATTAGAAGCATTGAATTCCACTGTGTACATATATATATGTATATGCATATATATATATATGTGTGTGTGTGTGTGTGTGTGTGTGTGTGTGTGTGTGTGTGTCTGTGTGTCTGTGTGTCTGTGTGTGTATATATCATATTTTCTCAATTCAGTCATCGACTGAGTGGCATATTGGTATAAAACATGATTGCATGTAAGTGTCACTTAGGGTCTTTCAAACATGACAGATGCCACTTCTCCAGAAGTTCTAAAATCACGATTTCTAAGTAAGATAGGATTTTATGGTAGTACAAGTGTTGAGATATCTGCATGAATCTAACGTATATCTTGGACTGAATTAGGCAGAAAGAAATCCAATATCAAATAGGACAAAAATGGTAGTGAAGAATATTACCTTGAGAAAAATATAGGAGGCTGCCAGAAGTATGAAGAAATTCAGATAATTTTGAAGAATTTAGAATTGCAAGTTCAAGTATGTCTCTTTAAATAAAAATTATGTAAGTGGAAGGGTAAAAGAAGTTAGAGAGAAGAAAATAACTGACAGCAAATCATTGTCCCAACTTAGAGTATAAAAGACATAATCTATAAATTCCAAGTAAAAAAGAGACCAATATAATATGTCCCACTTACATGCAAAATATTTACTTGGCTTTTTCCTACTTTAATGCTTTAAAATAAAGAAGTCATAAGAACAGTTATGTGATTGTCATTACTTCAACCTAAACTCTAACTGTAATGAGCCCTTTTTTTCTCACTTTGCACTTGGAAATAGTCCCTATGTTGATGATATTTTGGCTAAATAGAGTCAGAGTTAGGGGATTCTATTTGTACAATTAACTCAGAATAATTTAAAACAGTTTTTCTCACGGTATCCAACTACATTTTCTGAAGCTGTACTTTGAAAACACCATCATACCTGAGCACATAATTTGAATTCACACTTCAGCATTTCCTTGGAATATTCGACTTTGTGCCTTCCTTCTTTTTTATACATTCCTTTTGAGTTTATAGTTGCCCTATTGCCATTTCATCTGTACAAACTTCTAAGAATATGGTTCAACTACCACTTCTTGTTTGCACACACCCAGTCTATGTAAGAAGGTACTTTGTCCATATTAAGCAATAGAGTAGTACTCCCTCTCTGAGGAGAAAACTTCCACAGTATAACCCTATGTCCACATTAGAGAATGTAGAATGTAAAGCAATTTGACACAAACAGCGATACTAGAATTGAAACGCTTCTTTGGGACATTTTTTGGAGCTCAATTTGCCCAGGAGAAATATAAATATCCACAAACTTTGGAGCCAATTAGTAACTAACCAAATTAAGACTAGATCATAGATGTTGTGTTGATACACGTCACCATTGTATTATCAGAATCATTCCCTACTTCCAAATGTGTATGAGAAAATGAAAGAAAGGCATTAAAGCAAAATGTCTTACCTTTTTAAGCATTTAATCTTAGTGGGAACGGTAATGTCTGAACTCTTCCATTCAATAAAACTTGAAGTATATAAGAGCACTTCCTACACATAATAATTTCTGGCAGGTTGATTGACAGAGTTATTTCAGTATGGAGATATCTCTAACAATGACTTAAGTAGAGTGTATGGCACTTATGATGGGTCAATGGCTATTGTAGCATTTTCTGTTCTAAAGAAAAATCAACTTGAGGAGTTTTCAGTAACATCAGTAAAGCTGTATGTTCAACCTAATACTTGGTGTTTCTTTTTCTACATTTATAATAAGTAGGCTGATAAGATATCCAAACATATCTAAAGATATTTCAATAAAATCCCAAACAAATGTGAATACATAGGTCACTTGTGCTGTAGTTCAATCTATAATCTCGTGGCTAAACAAAGTCTTCAAAAATATTCTCAAAATCATTCTAAATATAGTTCAAGAGAGTTATATCTGTATAACTCTTCTAAGGTCAGGATAAAAGCATTTGTTCCCAACACGTAAAATTAATAGGCTCTGTTGAATTCATGGATCAAGAATTTTATGTCTTCATATTTATATCCCAAAATTTTATCAAAACGACTTTCACCAAAACACTGTTCTTATTGAACTTGTTTATATCCTTTTAATTTTCATATCCAAATAGTGTGTTTCCTTCAATATCTTCTTACAAATTCTATCCTTTCTTTACTTCCGTAAATCTGTTTTTATTACATTTTTGTTTCCTTATTTATCTCTTTCTTCGAAATTGTTCACACTGTTGCTCATATTGCTCACACTTGTGTCAGAACTTTCCTTTACCTCTTCCCTTTAATAATTCACCCGATTTTATTACTGTTTTTCACATTCATGGTGGTGGATATTTTCGTGATGTCAAAACAGACCTATTTTTCCATCTGTTTAATAAAAACTTTAGAACTATCAGAGGGTTTTTCCCCCTGCATCCATCATTTGCACATGTAGTCCTTATCACCAAGAATATCACTCACACAGTTGCCTGGCCAGAGATGTAGAAGCCCTTTAGATTTCTCCTTACCCTTCTATTCCCGTACATTAGGTCAGATGTATGATGAAGGTTTTCTCAATTTCTCTCACTAATATGATTTCTATGTACTCCTTTTTATGCCCCTGACACAAGCCTGTTTCAAGTACTAATCACTGGTCACCTAGTCCTAAAACAACTATTTACAAAGCATGCTTTTTCCCCATAGTATTTTCATATTGGTCCTCTCCATCACCAAATTATTCTCCTTGTAAGCACACAGAGTGAAGAGTTCAGACACAAATTCTAGTATCATTATTTACTCAGTATTGACTGTTGGCCTTACATTTCTTATCTGTAAATGGATGTAATCTACCAGAAATATTGAAGAATATATTTGTTGACTTCTAGAGCAAGAAAAAAGAAAAGTGAAGAGTCCTTACATTTTCCACCTTAGCTTACAAATAAGGAAAGAGTCAAATTCAGTTTGCTGATATAAAGTCACAAATTGTTTCATGCAGAAATAAAAATAAATTTTAGCTCCTGGCTCTAAGAACTGTGTCCTTTTAAGGCAACTACAGATATGTACGTGTTATTAGGTAAATTATGTCATGTGTATACAGCTGTATTGAACATTCTCTCAATATATCTAGAAAACATTGGTTATTGAATAGTATCTATATGAGAATGTTATTTGAACAAATCACACTAAGTTGAAAACTACATCTTAGTCCATCAAAATCTGGAAATAAATAATTTTACTTATAAGAAAAAATACCACCACGAAAAGTGAGTATATATTAGAGAGACTGCAGGAATAACATTAGAGTTTTTACTGTCTCTACCTGTTTATGTGATTGTATTTCTTGATATTGAAACTCTCCACTTGTTATTCTTGATGTATATAATCCAACGCTGTCTATTACTATGTATTCAATGTGGGGAATAAAGCTTCAAATATATCTAAACTTTTTTTCCTTTTCCATTATAACGTCATTATCAGGGTACACTGATCATCCACACCTAACTTGCCAGTTTCAGCTATGGCTTCCTTAATAGTCCGCCAAACATCAGCAATGCAAAGTCATGTACTCTTTCTTTGCCTTGTCATTTACATCCAGAATGGTCACAATACAAAAGAAAAAAAAGGAGCAGCCCCAAGATTTGAACTCAGGTCCTAGGATCCAAGGCTAGGCTGTGGCAGAGGTGCCAAGACCTGAGAGCAAGCCCTGTGCTCGGCTAACAATAATAATAATAATAATAATAATAATAATAATAATAATAATAATAATAATAATAATAATACCCGGATTTGGAATTTGCACTATTTTTCTGGCAGGCCTTGTATTTGAACTCAGGGTCTGGATCACTTTGTGGCACTGTGGATGAAGGGGAAAGGCTCACCATCCTTGAAGACAAGAAATTCAGACCAGTTCCCAGAGCATGAAATGAAGCCCCAGCACTGGAAAAAATAATATTAATATATAAGATCTATTTACATACATGGGTTTAGTGCATATGATGTTTATTACCCTTATTTATTTAGTATTATTACACATATAACAGTTCTTTTATTACATCATATCACATAAGATATATTTGCATATGGATTATACATCATACTGAGACCCCGAACTTTCACAGAAAAGGAAAAAAAATGTGTCAAAATTGACTTCTTACTCCACAAATAAATTTTTGGACATGCTGAGATTTGAACTTATAGCCTACAATGGCCAATCCTTAAATGGGGTCACAGTCTTAGCACAGAAGCCTCTAGCAACCTGAGCTGCCAGAAAGTTTTGAGGACCTGTGATCAAGCCACAGGAATACCCAATATAGATAGATAGATAGATAGATAGATAGATAGATAGATAGATAGATAGATAGATAGATAGATAGACATGTAGATATATATGCAGAGAGAGGGAATGTGAGGATATTAAATGATATATATAATAAACAATTATCAATTTTCAAATTATGACTCCATTTAATGAAGTATCATGTTTGAATATTTATAAAAAGCATTAATTAAAATTAGTCAATAACCTTCCATTAGGGGAATCATACCATGGTGCTAGAATCGAAGATATAAATCCAATAATTTTTATGTGGCATTCTAAATTAGAATCATATTTAATTTCAAATTTAATAATTACTTTTATAGCATTCCATTAACATTCACATGAATAGGAATGAGTTTGTCAGGATCACCTTCAATTTGTGGGTGGCAGTCTTGGCATTCAAACTCCAGGCTTGGGCAGTTTATTTATAATGCAAACCATTGAAATGACAGCGTGAAAACTTCAGATTGTTATGATTACAAAAAAGAACAAGAAAAGAAACCCAGGAGCCACGGGCTCCTGCCTGTAATCCTAACTTGTCAGGAGGCTAAGATATAGAGAAGGCCAATTTGAATTCAACCAGGACAGGAAAGTCCAAGACATTCTTATTTCTAAGAGATCACAGAAAAAAAAAAAAACGAACATGAATTGGGCTGTGGCTCAAGGGCCCAGTATTACCTTTGAGCAAAGGAGCTCAGGGACAGGGTCTAGGCTCATAGTACAAACCTGGAACTGTCCCCACCCCAAAAATAGAGGCAATAACTCCTTGTCTCTGTGTATGGATGGATGATGGATGGATGAAAGGTATTCAGCAGGTTGCTCATGCCCAACTCTCCAACCTGGGCAAGCTGGGACAAGCCTTGAATTGTACAAAGTCTGAGCTGGAAGCTTGAACATAGCATCCTTTTCTGCCATTTAATAAATGAAGCATGATGGGACACCTAGCAGCCAGCCACTGCTTCCAGGGAGACCATAATACCTACACTGTAGGACTTGTCAAAGTTTCTGGCTCCATATTCTCTATCCCTCTGTAGAATGTGAGACTAGACCTCTGGGGCATGGTGGCTATCACTCATTCATCATTCCTCATTGCTGAGTCACAGGCTGGTCCCAAATCTTGGCAAAGATAAGAAATAGTCAGCAATATCTATGCCGAAAGGGGTATGCCAATCAATCTCACCCTCATAATTCCTATTAGAAGTGAGCCTTGGTCTGTGAATATGGCTTAGTGGTAGAGTGCTTACCTAGCACACACTAAGTCCTGAGTTTGATTGCTCAGTAGCACACAAACAGAAAAAGCCAAAAGTGGCACTGTGGCTTAAGTGATAGAGTGCTAGCCTTGAGCAAAAGAAGCTCAGAAACATGCCCAGAACCTGAGTTCAAGCCCAAAGACTGGCAAAAAAGTGAGCCTGGTGAGACATATTCTTCTGGGACTCAGAGGAGGACCGAGGTTATAGGTAAGAGGTAGGGTAGATGGCAGGTGCAGGTGGCTCACCCCTGTAAGCTACCCAGGAGGCTGAGATCTGAGGATCCCAATTGCAAGCAAGAAAGTCTATATGAGACATTTTTCTCCAATTAAGCATCCAAAAAGCCAGAAGTAGAGCTGTGGCCCAAGTAGTAGAGTGCTAACATTGAGCACAAAAACTCAAGGATAGGATAGCATGCATGCCATGAATTAAAACCCCAGAACTGGCATGCACAGGCACACACTCACACACACTCACTCTCTCTCTCTCTCTCTCTCTCTCTCTCTCTCTCTCTCTCTCTCTCTCTCTCTCTCTCTCTCTCTCTCTCTCTCTCTCTCTCTCTCTCTCTCTCTCTCTCTCACACACACACACACACCAACAGAGCATTTGCCAGTAAGCCTGCAAAAGTTCCATCTCTAGCAACTCAATATTAAAAAGAAGAGGGAGAAGGGAAGGAAAGACTTGCTCCACGAGGTGATATAATCAGTGCCAAAATTCCACAGGAGTTCTAAGATGTGGATTCAGGAGAGAAGGTCTCAGGCAGAAGGTCCAACATGGGCAAAGGTCCTGAGGTGTGGTGTAGAGCAGATGGTGTGTTTGGGATGAAGGTTCTGTGGCTTCAGACAAGTTTGGGAGGACATTCAAGGCTGTGTGAAGGTTTGTACTTGAGTCACAGGTAGGGTACACAGTCGGGTCCCAGAATGGAGCCCAGGGGGAAGATTAGCTTGCTTTTTACCAGGTACCCCAGCCATTTTCTGTGGCTGGATGCTTATTTTTCACAGCTCCTGACCCTCAGACTTCCTTTGCATGGAGGAGTCAAGGCAAACTCAGGGAAGAAAGCTTGCTTAAGAAAAGCTTCTAGCCCAATGCCAGTGGTGGTTCAACCCCTGTAAATCCTAGCTATTCAGGAGACTGAGAAAGAGATTGTGGGTCAAGCCAGCTCAGGGAAAGAAAGTTTGTGAGGCTCTTCTTGCTAACTAATTACCAAAAGCCAGAAATGGAGTTGTGGCTCAAGTGGTAGAGTGCTAACCTTGAGGGAAAATGTTAAGAGACCAGAGCCCAGGCTGTGAGTACAAGCCCGCGTACAGATAAAATAAAGAAAAGCTTTCAGGAGCTCCTAGTCTATTGTGGTGAAAGGCCAGATCAGCCGTGCACCGGTGGCTCACACCTGTCCTCCTACCTCCTCAGGAGGCTGAGATGTAAGGATCACTGTTCAAAGCCAGCCCAATTAGGAATCCTAGAGACTCTGATCTCCAAGGAACCTTCAGAAAACTGGAAGTGGCTCTGTAGCTCCAGTGATCAGCTGAAGAGCTTGGTTACGGCGCCCAGGCCCAGAGTTCAAGCCCCATGACCAACACCTGGCCTGCTTGGACCTCCCTCTGTTGCTCTAGGCAGATTACTTTCCAGTGGGCCACTGAGTGTCTCCCAATGTCTAGGTGTCCTACAAGTCTTGAGAGCAGCCTGTTTGGAGGCCATTACCTATAGAGCAAGCGACAGTACCAGAGAAGGGTTGAGCCTTGGGGCATGGAGATAATCAGAATGGCATCTATCGTGGGTGTAATGTATATCTGAGCAGTAAATTTACATCTCAGACAACGGTTCTGGGCCAGGAGGGGCAGAAGCTGCAAGATATCATACCAGGTAATGCCCACTCATGCGGGTATCACAAGAGTGTGAATTTGTCTCAGGAATTCACAGCCACCTGGTTGCTGCTTGTAGCAGTCGATATCCCTGGAGTCCAAGGGCTTAGAGGCATGCTTTCCTCACCTCACCAGTGCTCAGGGACAGATGAAGGTCTGCAATCGTGGGCCGACTACAAACGAGCATCCATACTGTCCATCCCGTGGTCCTGTGGCCCTGAACATGGATGTATCTCTTGAGAGTTTACTGTGACTCTGCCTCAGGACTGCCCCCAGTTCTAGTTCAGCTCATCATAACCACCTTCCTGTGTGTGTTGTGTTGTGTGTGTGTGTGTGTGTGTGTGTGTGTGTGTGTGTGTGTGTGTGTGTGTGTGTGTGTGTGTCTGTGAGTGTGTGCATAAGCATCTTGGGACTAGGGCTTGATCTCAGCGCTTGGGCTCTGTCCCTTACTTTTTTCATTCAGGGCTAGCACTCTACCAGTTAAGCCACAGCTTTTCTTCCAGCTTTCAGGTGGTTATTTGCAGAAGAGAGTCTCACAGACTTTTCTAGCTGGGCTGCCTCTGAATGACAATCCTCATATCTCAGACTCCTGAGGAGCTATGAATATGAGAGCATGAGTTATTACCATCTGGCCACAGTTTCTTTCTTGGCTAAAACAGACTACCTCTCTCCAGCTGAGCACCCATCTACAGCTACCCCTCCTAACCCTGGCTTCAGATGAAACATAACCTCCTCCCCTGAGGAAAAAGAAATGGGATCTGGTTTGAGCTTTATGTTCTTCACACAGTCAGGGGCTGCTGGGAGCTGATGTGGAGGTCAGAGATCTAGGCCAGGGCAAGAAGACAGCTTTTAGAACAGAAGAGATTATGAAAACACAGCCTTGCAGCTGGGGTCCAGTGGTTCATGCCTATAATCCTAGCTACTCAAGGCTCTGAGACCTGAGGATCAATCAAGATTCAAAGCTAGCCTGTGTAGTGACTGTCTACTCGACCAGCGAGGAAAAACGACCACCACACCAGGAGTCTTCTCAGATCACGCTTTATTGGAGAGCCTTTTAGTTGTAGGAGAGCTTGGGCGCGAGAGAGCGTGCACCCGAAACACAGCCGCTTATATAGGAGAATCAGAACGCGGGTCTTTCTATTGTTGGTCGCCTGCCTTTCACCGTCACCAGGTGTCATGGGATTGGCTGGGGACTCTACCTGGCTCGTGCACGCGCACAGCCCAGGCGTCCCGCCAAGCACCGTCTGGGGTGGTTACCTCAAAGCTGCAAGGGAGTGGGCGGAGTCTCGCCTCGGCTCCCTACAGTTCCCCCTGCTTTGTTTTATGGCAACAGGTAAGAGTAGAGGTTGGGCCTCTGTCTAAAACATTAGGACCTTGCACTGGCCTTCGCCTGAGGGGCGCGCCTTCCCCAGTGATGACCAGGCCCGTCCGATGCCTTTTTTGCAGAGGTGGGATCTTGGGCATCAACCCACTTGCAACCCAGCATGCTCTTCTTGAGGAGATGAGAACCATCTCCTCAAGTGCAGTGCACTTGCCTTGCACCCTGTCCCAAATTGCAAGTTGCATACCTGTCCCGGTGCAATGGGATCCCCTGATCCCTCGGGGTGCTAAGGCTATGCAGAATGGTAAGGCTTAACTGCCTCTTAGGGCCGACAGCCAGATCTGGGGTGAGGATCCACTCTCAAAAGCGGCTAATGCTTGCAAGATAACAACCTTGTACCTTCTGGTTTGGGCTCGAAGGCGACAGACCAACCATAGGCAGACCACGCATCCTCCCAAGCAGCAGGCTAAAAACATTCCGACTCCCACCCGCTCTTTGGAAAAGGACACTGCAGAGGCAATCCAGTCAGTAAATTGTAACAGCCCACAGCATCATTGGTTTAGCTATCACAAGGATTGCTATTAGCACTGTTGCTAACAGCAGGGAGATCAGCTGCATCTTCAAGAGGGGGTTTTTCTGCAGTCTCCACCGGCCTGGTCAGTCTCATTGGCACCCAGTGAGGTACTTCTTGACTCTGTGGAAAAACACAAACAGCTCCCCTGGATCTCGTTATTACCGGATCCGGTCCATACCATTTATTATTAATAACATCCTTCCACATAACCATGTCTTTAGTATCCATGGAGTCTCTTGTCATATGCCGATCTGCGGCAGACTGATCATTGTCATTTAGAATTAAAAAATTAAGGGTAAAGAGCGCAAGAGAAAGTCTTTCCCTGGGGGACGCGGACTCAGCAACTCCCCCTTTTTGCTTTTGAAGCATTTCTTTTATGCTTCGATTAGCTCTTTCCACTATACCTTGTCCTTGAGGATTGTAGGGCAATCCGGTGGTGTGGGCAACCTGCCTTTGTGCGCAAAAGGCGCGAAAACCATGGGAAGTATAAGCAGGGCCATTATCCGTCTTAAATCTAAGGGGCTTTCCCCAAGCTGCCCAAGCTTCTAAGCAGTGTATTCTGACGTGAGACACCTTTTCTCCTGCCAAAGGTGTGGCATGAATGACACCAGAAAAGGTGTCCACAGACACATGTAAATATTTCATCTTACCAAATTCCGTCAGATGAGTAACATCCATTTGCCATAGGGCGTTTGGTCTCAACCCCCTGGGGTTTACCCCCACATGGGGAGGATGAAGAAAGGTAACACAAGATTTACAGGCTTTAACAATATCTCTTGCCACATGCCTGGACAAATTATATCTTTTCCTAAGGGTTTTAGCAGGTACATGATACAATCTATGAAAGTCTTTTGCCAATTCTACAGGATCAGCAGCGACCAGAGCCATAGCCCGAGTTGCCTGGTCCACCAAATCATTACACTTTGCCATCGGGCCCGGCAACATAGAGTGGGCACGAATATCTCCAATATAAAAAGGATGTTTTCTGTTTAAGATAAGGGATTGAATCTGTAACAAAACATTAGAAACTGTACTGGCCTGCTTAACTGAAGCAGCAACTTCAAGAGAAGCAACGGCATTTACAACATACAATGAATCAGAAAATAAATTAAAAGGTTGATCAAATCTTTTAAAAACTTCAAGCACAATTAAACATTCAACAGCCTGTGGGGCATTCGGCCGAAAATTAAAGACTACCGGCTGTTTGTGTCCTTGAACAAAAAAGGCACCTTGTCCAGATTTTGATCCATCCGTAAAGATGGTCAGGGCATCAACCAAGGGCTCCTTTGAAGTGACAACAGGAAAATACACTAAATTTTTGTTAACTATGGCAAGCAGAGGATGCTTAGGATAATGATTATCAATTACATTTGGAAATGAACAAACAAGAATTGCCCACATATCCATTGTGGCTGCTAAAATTTCAACTTGCTCACGGGTGTATGGAATAATTAATTTATCTGGAATTTTTGCAAAGTGCATTAGCAATACTTTATACCCAAAATTGCCTTTTTTTTATTTTTTTTATTTTTATTTTTTTTATTTTCAGATCAAAATTGCCTGTTTAGCCACTAATTCAGGAAAATATTGAACAGTTTTTGCTCCCAAAGAATCATAGCATTAATAGTTAGCCTTTGAAGCAAGGCAGTGGTATAATTGGCCGTCACCCCATAAGTCCTGACTGCCTCAGCTAAATCTTTTAACTGGGAGTAGGAAACCCGCTCAAAATTTCTTTCATTAGTAATGGGATTTTCAAAAACTGGAAAGGCGGCCGCTAACGGCAACCAGGTGCTGCCTTTTATAAAGTGACTCTTCCCTGCCGGCGGGCACGGCAGGGGGGCCGACGGGTGAGGGGCAGCTCCATTTCCTCTTCTTGGCTGCTGCGGTACTCCCACCCCTAGGGGGCGCCAC